>NC_088781.1:26400427-26703998 GCF_958450345.1 Calliphora vicina
ATAAAACTGAATGAGAAAAAACATTTTAACTCAATTTGTAGTAGATTTGAATCAACAAAAATTTAATCATTCGAAGTTTGAATAAATTCTGTTATTAATTAAGATATTGGGAATGGATTTATGAAATGAATTAAGTTCAAATTGATTTAATTAATACGAAGCTTTATATATAATGATTATATCACTAAGTTTTTATATGAAATTTTGCTATAATATTCATAATTCACAGTATTATTATATATTTCGGGAATAGCCGTGTACCCGGGAATGTAGGGAAACATCAGGGAATCAAAAACACCGGGAATCAAAAAAGGTCGGGAAATTAAAAACCCTATTATTATAGTGTAAACAAGAAACATTATTTTTTGCTTTGAAAATGTAAAATTTTATGCAAACAAAGCGTCATATTAGGGAAGTCTAGCTTTATTTTGGCTTATGGTAAATGAGTTACATTGGTTTCAACGTGCGAAATATGGCTTGTGCGGTGCAGTGGTGGTAATTTTGACATGGAAGACAAAATTCGCCCAGACCTGCCAAAAAAGTTTAAAGAATTGGAAGATTGATCCATGAAGATTTTTGTCAAACATAACAAGAGCTTGCAAAATCATAATGAGCTACACAAACATCAATTTCAAAACGTTCAGAGGATTCGTCCAAAAGCAGAGAAATTGGGTACCATACTAATTTAAGCCGAGAGACCTTGAAAGATAATTTTGCATGTCTGAAGTGCTGCAGGACTTTTAAAACTCAGTCCTTTAAAAAAACTTAACTTTTTCATATTTTAGTATCAAATTTGACTAAACAGAACCATTGACTGTTGTTGAATAAAATATTAAGACAAGACCAAAAATTAACTTATATATATACAAAAAAATATAGCTCGGAATAAATGTGGATCAAATTGTTCCTAATATTTGCAATCCTATTAAAATTTTGATTCGAATTTTAGTTTTAGAAAATCAATAAATATGTAATATGTAATAAAATCGTTATTTATTAACAGAACTAAATGAAATTTTCAACTATTTTTAAATCTGTCCTTCTAAATAACATAGTGTAAAAGAAGGCAATCCCGCAATTCCTAAAAATTGGAGAGATAATCCCAAAAATGGTATTTTTTACAATTTTGCCCATAGGATCCACATTTCCTTTGGGGCTAAGAAAATGCTTTAGGGGTAAATAGAGAACATATCAGGGTTTCCAAAGCTGCTTTCCGTTTTCCGATTCCAGCTTTGGGATTTTAGAACATGTGGCCCAATGTTGAAACTTTGATAAAAAAAATAGGTCAAATTCCGAAGAGCGTAGACCGACATATTCGAAAAATAGAACATATTTTTTATACCAAAATTATTACCTTATAGAAAACATAAAATTGTTATATGTTCTTAAAGAAAGTTTTTTTTAATAAAAAAAAGAGTTATGTCACCTTTTCGCCCAAAAAAACAGCAAAAATTTACTATTTTTTGAATTTTTAAATTAAAAATCGTTTGTTTTTGAATTCATAAATGATATTGCTCTGAAATCTGTTGTATATTATTTGTAATTTAGCTGTCTAACTAATAAAAAAAAATTCGACTCCATTCGGTCCAAAAATACTCCCTATATTTTTAAAAAGCGGACCAAGTTATGGCAAAATTTTAAAATTTAAATTTTGAAATGCCTATAACTTGGAAATTATAAGAGGTAAATAGCACACGCAAGCATGTTTTTTCAAGGCCTAGTCGATCGGATGGGAAACAAAAAAATAGCACGTGTTTAAAAATTTTACATGTCGAAGGTAGCCTACTTTGAGCCCCTATAGGGGCAGAAATTTCAATTCTTGCGATAAAAAATGGATCCATTTCGGAAGCCCAGCCAACCACCCGAATCGACACCAAAGCCAAGTATACTTGGTGATAAGGTAATTCTCTGTATTTGGTTGGAGCAAAAGTCTCGTAAACTATTTAGAAAGAAGTGGTTGGGAAGCTTCGCCTCTCCTACCTTATTGTCCAGACCTTGCCCTGTCCGACTACTATTTGTTTCGTTCCATGCAGAACGTTCTCTCTGGGATAGGCTTCACTTCAGAACATAGTATCCAAAATTGGCTTAATTCGTTATTGGCCTCAAAAGATGAGCACTTCTTTTGGCGCGGGATACATATGTTGCCAGAAAATATGGGAAAATGTCATAACTAACAATGTTCAATTTCAAATCAACTCAGATACACCTCATCTCTGATTGTATAAAACTTCATTAAGATATCTCCAATCGCTCACGATCTACCGAAAGATTTTTATAATAAAATGTTGCAGCCTGAAAATATGCAATGATTGTTTGGACCATTTCCTGATCGTGTACTCTCCCGTTTTGGTAATCAGAATTAGCTCGATTGTTCACGAGCTACCGAATTATTTCTAAAATAAAATGTGATGTAAGTGAAATAATTCATTTACTGCACGAGACATTTACTACTCTCAGGTTCAAGTGATCAGAATTGGCCCCGAGATCGTGTTATTCAACAACATTGAATATTTTTATGGGGTTATTTGAAGTAAAAACCCTATAACAGCCAGCCCACAACCAGCCCTGCATTGAAGCAGGAAATTCGAAGCTTATTGCTAAAAATTTTAGCCAATAAGAGCATATGCTCCTTAAAGCATTTGCCCGATGTAATATACCATAAAAACTATAATTATGTTACAATAAAATATAACAATCTCAAGAAAATAAACTGTATTTTCTGTGAAATTCAAATAAAATGTATTTTCTATTTAATTCAAATCTTACCTACAATTTTGGGACACCCTTTATATTTGTTCCTTTTTTCATAAATAAATCAAGAAAAAAATCAATTTTTTTGTATCTCCTTTGTGCCTTAACACGTACATTTTATGTCTTTACTCAAGGATTTCTTTCATTTTTCTATACATACAATAATAAAATCATTTTATGCTTTATTGAAATTTAAATTCATATTTATCTCTCAATTGTGTTGAAATTATAGCATACTCTTAGGAGTTTATATTGTTTATATAATGTTGCATACTTTTTTTCAACCAGCAATGCTGAAAAGTGTTTAAAAGTTTCATTTTGTTTCGTTCTTTTCTTTTCACTTTATATTGTTTATAGAAAATTTAATCAATCAATCATGGAAGTTACTAAAGAAGAAAATTATTTATGAAAAAGAAAAATCTCTAGTGTATTAAAGTCATAGAGATAATTTTGAGTTATGGAAAATATTTTTGGATATTATGGATAAAAGTGAAAGGATGAAACTAGTATTTATAGCAGGGTAAAAAGGTTCTATATTAACTTTATTTAAATTTCCTTTACTTTGTCACTTATTCTATAAATAGATTTTCATTCCACTTAACTGTGTTTATTTAAAGTTTAATCTGTTTCATTTCTCAATTTCACACAACACAACCATCCGCGAAATTCTTTTTCAGTTTTCTTGAAGTTTATATAAATATCATTGAGATATGTATTTTTTTAGTTGAAAATAAACAAATGTTATTTTTAATACAATTGTTGAATAATTATTACTCTCGCACATGAATACATAGCACACCACTTGTAATTAAAATTGTTTTGGTTTTGAACATGTTATTTCTGTTTCGAACACAAACAAGCCAGCCAGCCAGCAACAACTACAAAAATCTTGAACATGATTTTGAAATTAAACATTTAGTTCAATATTTCATGTTATTTACACACATTATTTACCCGAAATGAAAAATAACAAAAAAAATTATAAGAAATTTATTAACAAAAACAATTATTCTCTGGTAAACAATTTGATGCGCTTTCATACAAAAGAAAAATAAAATAACTTATAGATAGATATACACATGTGAGTCTACGGAGTACTTAAATTTGTTTTGATAAGATTAGATAAAAGAAAAAACGAAAAGAATTTAAGAAAATAAAATTTTGTAAGGTTTTATGATTATTAAATTTATTTTTATATACTTAGTTATTTAGTACATTGTTTTGAAATTATTAAATGAGGTTGAACTATGTAATAATTAATTGGAGCTTAAACGAAAGCTGTAAGAAATTAGAGAAACAAAAAACTCACAAAGCTGAGTTTAAAACAGTGATCAACTCAAAGTCATCATATTAAAGGGTCTTTGACAGTTGATAGCGGCCGCATTGTTAAAGCTACATCTGTCGAATTGACTGTCGTTTATTCAGTTTGTTTTCCAAATCACCATGGACAAATAGCTTTGAACAAAACGGGCATTTTCGCCATAATTGTCCCACGGAGAGGACTATTCGCAGTGTGGTGGATAAATTTAAGTCTACTGGTTCAGTAAAGGCAAAAAGACAAAAATTAATTTAAAGAAATTTTAAAAACTAAGTATGCAGATCGATAGACAACAAAATTCTGCATCATATTGTGAAATTTCAATACTTTAAGTTGAGATTTGTAGTTTTGAGACGCTGTCAAAGTCACGAAAGTGAAGAAAATTATACGAGTTTTTATTGCTTTCGCGACTACAAATCGCAATATCTGCCGAAATTGTCACCGATGTCAGTGCAAGTGTGCAGAAAAATCCGAGGCAAGAACTCGGCCTTTCGTTGACCACAACTTGAGGAATTTTGCGTCGTGACTTGGGCCTACACTCGTACAAAATTCTACTGACTGTGGAGCTGAAAGTAAATGATCTTAGAAAACGACGCACAGTAGCGCCATTTGAGTTGTTTCGTTGCAAAAATCATAACTTTTGAACCAAATGAGATAATCATAAAATTTAAAAGACATATTATAGATAATTGATCAGCCTATGAAATGACTGTTTTAAAATCAGGTGCCTACTTATGGTTTAGCAATATTGAAATTTGTGGAAAAATCAATTTTATGGCAAGTAAAATAAGATATTTTTAAAATTTTTTTAATTTTTTATGTTTCTTTATAAAGACTTTTATTATTTAAAATTATTCCAGAAAAAATTAAAAAAAAAAATTTTTTTAAAAAAATATTACCGTGAAAAACCACGGTGATATTGTCATATTTGGAACCATATCTTTTTTCAAAATTTTACCTTTAGGAAAAAATGGGGCAAGAACGGGCAGCTGGGAATTTTTGCATTAGGTAAAGGAATAATCAAAGAACTTATTTTGATAATATGGCAAATATAGAAATTGATAGTTTTTTTTTTATTTTCCTTCAAAGTTGAGAAATATTGGTAAATATCGATTTACCTGGACAAATACAAAGCAAACAGTACAATTTTTGTTTATTATTTTCTTAATGAATAGATCTATCAATAGAATCAAAAATAATGACTATCCGTTACATAGTTTTCGATATATTGTATCTGAAAGCGGACCAAATTACATTAAAATGGTCTGTTTTTTTGAAAACTGAAAATCAGTCAATTTTGAAGGGCTATATCTTCTGAACCAAAAATCTTATTGTAATAAGAGTAGCATATTTGAAATCGTTGGACAATGTACTGTAAAAGAGGTTTTTTCAGTATGTTTTAGGGGCACATGAAATTTTTGATTTTTGCAACCTCACTTGTTCTACGGGCGCCACTGTTCGACGTATGTACCCTGAAGCTGTCGGAAACTGAATCTGATTTTCATAAAAAATTATATCGTATTTGGGACGATACCAATTCACATGAGATCCAAGAGCGTCCAATGCAGCCCGAAAAAGTCACTATTGGGTGTGGATTTTATGCTGACGGCGTCATCGGTACATAATTCATAGAGAACGACGTTGGCCAGGCCATCACCGTCAACGGTTAGCGCTATAGGTCGACGATTAACAACTTATTATGGCCTGAATTGGATGATATGGACACCAACGATATGTTGTCTCAACAGGACGGCGCTATGTGTCACACAGCTCATTCAACATTCTGCACGAGAGATTTGAGAACATGGTCATCCCAAGTGGAGATAGTGTGAACTGCGGATAAACAGCGGACCTCAAAGCCAACATCGGTCAAATTCAGCCTTATTTGTGCGTCAGAGTCATGGAATATTGCACATTTTGATATCGATAGACGTTTCAAACGAATAACATATTGGGTGTATGACTTAAAAATTCAGGATTTACAATCGATCTTTTAAAAGCGGTTTTAATTTTTAATAACTTATGTATATCATTTTGAAGGGTACATATCTGTCATTTATTCTGAATTAGTTATTGAAAATTATAGCGTAAACAACAAAGTTTTTTTTGCTTCAAAAATGTCGAATTTTGTGCCAACAAAGCGACATATGCGGGAAGTTTTGCTTTACTTCATTTATTTGAAAAAAAAAGTTCCACTGAAGCTCACCGATTGTACACCGAAGCTTATGGTGAATGTTTTTCATCGGTTATAACGTACGATCGATGTCTTCTTCGGTTCAGAAGTGGATATTGACACGGAAGACAAAGATCCAGCCAAAAAAGTTTGAAAACCAAGAATTATGGGTATTGCTCCATGATGATTACTGTAAAACTCAACAAGAACTTGCAAAATCATTGGAAGCTACTCAAGTAGCTATTTCAAAATGTTTTAGAGCAGCTGGATTCATCGAAAAGCAGGGAAGATCGTAAGAGATCGTTGGTGAAGGGTTTTGTACCGTCATATGTCGGAAGTTTTGCTTTACTTCTTTAATTTGAAAAAAAACTGCCGCTGAAGTCATCGATTGCTCACCGACTGTGAATGTGTTTCATCGGTTTCAACGTGCGATTGATGGGATGTGCGATTCAAAAGTGGTGATTTTACAAGGCAGAAAAAGACAACCATAAAATTTTCAACACCAAAAATTGGAGGCATTACTCCATGAAGATTGTTGTCAAACTCAATAAGAGCTTGCAGAATCATTGGGACCTCAATAAGCAATTTAAAAACGTTTTCAAGCAGCAGAATTCATCCAAAAGCAGGCAAATTGGGTACCATACGTATTGAAGCCAAGAGACCTTGAAAGACGATTTTGCATTTCCGAAATGCTATTTGGACGCTGTAAAAGAAAATCGTTTTTGCACCGAATCATTACTTGCGATGAGTGAGAGCAAAAGATTCCTATCTTTTATGTGCTGCTGAAATATGGCTAAAACATCACAGGAAACCTGTACCGAACGCAACTGAAAAACGCCCAGAATATCGGGCCAGACATGTAACCGTAATATGTAGAAAAACCTGTTAAAAACTATTTAAAAAGAAGTGTTTGGAAGTTTTGCCTTGCCCTCCTTATAGTCCAAACCTTGCCCGATCCAACTACTATTTGTTACGTTCCATACATAACGCTCTCTCTGGGAAACGCTTCACTTCAGAACAAAGTATCCGCAATTGGCTTGATTCGTTATTGGCCTGAAATGATGGGCAGTTCTTTTGGCTCGTAATACATATGTTGCCAGAATTATGGGAAAAGGTCATAGCTAACAATGGCCAATGCTTTGAATAAATTTATGTTGTACAAATGTTTACAAATAAAAGCTAAAAATTCAAAAAAAATCCTGCATTTTTAAGTCAGACACCCAATATATGAAGATGATATCTCACACAAAATTTGATTTATTTAACTTTCAAGATACAAAGCGCTTAATGAAAGACCTTTTATAAAAACAGCGTTTAACAAAAAAGCTCTTTTGTAGAGGCTACTATATTTCAGTAATATTTTAATTCATCTTACTCAATAGATTCCAAGAATGATTAAAATTTATTAAAATTACAAATTTCACAAAATTATTTTTATTGCACTTCAGCCTTTGCATTGTTGTACTAAATTCAATACATTTGTTTGGGTACTTGATACTGTTCAATACGTTTGAAATCTGTATTTAAATTTTCAAACATCTTATTTTATTAACAGAGTTTTACTTTTTCACTAAATAACATTATAATTTGTGTCCTTATTGTACTGTAAAATACAACTCTAAAAGTATTGAGATTATTTTTTGATATTGAGTACCGGGAAAAATAGATATTATTGAGTACTGAGTACCCAAATACTCAATAATTTCACACCATTTGTTGAATTTTAAAAGATTAACTTAATGTTTAATGATATTTCAAGTTCCAAACTTTAGAAGTTCAATATTTTTAAATTGTTTCCTGTTAAAATGAACTTAAAAGAATCTTGTATACATGTTTTTATTGAATTTATCACTTTCGTAATGTCATATTTCGATAACTAGATTCGTTTAAATGCACTTTATCTCTGAAACCATAAATGACCAACTAGAACTGTCACACCATTTTATCAAATTTGTATTATTAAATCATTTTGAAAATAGTAGTTTCAAACACTTTCTTTTATTTTGTTAAATATCATAACTTTTTAATTAGATTTTAGAATTTTTTTTTACTGCAAATATGGTAGTAATTACTGCAATTAATCATTATATGTATTCTAAACACAACTATTTTTTTTTTCACTACATAATTTGTCTCAATTAAATTAAAATTCCATTTACCAATTTGTAACACTTATTTTTTTTGTTTTCTGAACACCAAAAGTTAAATACCGCTTTAACGTTTTTTTTTTTTTATTTTATTTTGTTTCGATTTTATTTTTTTCAATTAAATTTTTCCAAAATTTAAGCCAACAGTTGCTTGGCCAATTACCGCAGCGACTGTTGCTAGAGAGTTTTGTATTTTAATCCAAAATGATTTTGTTAATTTCACGCGCGCTTTAAATTCAAGAAGAGTCGATGGATGGACAAAATTTTCGAATAATTCGAGCGACCGTTAAACCACCACCATACACGACAAATACTAACGTACAAATAGCCAAAATTTTAAAGTTTACATATGTTTTATCTGCTGCTTTTAACAGCAGCAGTGTGCTGCTAGACTTGAATATTTATTTATCTACATACCAAACGGCAACAGTAAAAGCAACAATAACTACAACAACACCACCAATTGAAAAAGTATCTAATAAGTTTTATTGTATATAGAAAATAATATGAATGAATGAATTGCTTGGTTTTGCTTTTTGGTCTGCTGCGCTTGTATAAGAGTTTTGTCTAAATTAAAATATTATTTACTCTTCTCTTTCTATCTCTCTGGCTTTCATACTAATTTGCTTCCAACATGTTGTGTTTTGTTTGATACCACTTAAGATGGCTAGAGTAGTTTGTTATAAAGGGGGACGGACTGCCTATTAACCTTTTTCTTTAGCTGTTGTACATTTTTATTTTATTATAGTTGTTGTTGTTTGTGTTATTGACATTTTTCTGGTTTTGTTTACATTTTAATATTCCTTGTAAACACGTGCTAAGTTGCAACATGAATTTTGTAGTTGCTGCTGCTTGCCTAGCATCATACTCCTACTTGTATGGGATAGTTGTGATGTAAATTTTGATTGGCTCTTTTGTATCTGTTAGTTTGTTTGTTTGGCTTCTTTCGTGTGACCCCAGAGGCCATACAGTGTAATTTTGTTTAATCAAACATTTACTTTACTGGACAATCAAGATCCTTATCTAAAAAAATAACCTTATCTAAATGTAAATGTTATTTCCTCCTAAGCGTTAGTAAATTTTGAATCAAAGATTTAACACTAGCTGCCTCTTTAAGTCGTGATTTCTCTCAAACCAGTTCTATATTCTGTAAAATCACATTACAAATACTTTTGTTATTTGTAAAACATAAAAATGGACATAAGTCGTTAAATAGTGGTCCAAATTCAAAAAGATGATCACTTATGCTTTCCACCAAAAAGGACGATCATCTGTGATCACTTCCATTTTCAATCAAAAAACAAATTTTTATATGAAAATTAAGTAAAACCTAAAAGTGGCTATAAGTCGGTAAATAATGGTCCACATGGAAAAAGGACCATCATCTGTGATCACTTATATTTTCCATCAAAAATCGATTTTTTATATGAAAATCGAGTGAAACATAAAAGTGGCTATAAGTCGGTAAATAATGACCCAAATTAAAAAAGGAAGATAATCTGTGATCACTTATATTTTCAACCAAACATAGATTTTTATATTAAAATTCAAGTAAAATATAAAAGTGGCTATAAGTCGATAAATAGAGGTCCAAATCAAAAAAGGATGATAATCTGTGATCACTTATATTTTCAACCAAAAATTTTTATATGAAAATCAAGTAAAACATAAAAGTGGCTATAATTCGGTAAATAGTGGTCCAAATCCAAAAAGGACGATCATCTTGGTCACTTATATTTTCCACCAAAAATCGATTTTTTAGGTGAAAATCAAGTAAAACATAAAAGTGGCTATAATTCGGTAAATAGTGATCCAAATCAAAAACGGATGATAATCTGTTATCACATATATTTTCCACCAAAATCTATTTTTTAAGTGAAAATCAAGTAAAACATAAAAATGGCTATAAGTAGGTAAATAGTGGTTCAAATTAAAAAAGGATGATAATCTGTGATCACTTATATTTCGCACCAAAAATCGATTTTTATATGAAAATCAAATAAAACCTAAAAGTGGCTATAAGTCGGTAAATAGAGGTCCAAATCAAAAAAGGATGATAATCTGTGATCACTTATATTTTTTACCAAAAATCTATTTTTTAGGTGAAAATCAAGTAAAACATAAAAATGGATATAAGTAGGTAAATAATGGTCGAAATTAAAAAAGGATGATAATCTGTGATCACTTATATTTTCCACCAAAAATCGATTTTTTATATGAAAATCAAGTAAAACCTAAAAGTGGCTATAAGTCGGAATATAGTGGTCCAAATCAAAAAAGAACGATCATCTGTGGTCACTTATATTTTCCACCAAAAATCGATTTTTCATATGAAAATCAAGTAAAACATAGAAGTGCCTATAAGTCGGTAAATAGAGGTCCAAATCAAAAAAGGATGATAATCTGTGATCACTTATATTTTTTACCAAAAATCGATTTTATAGGTGAAAATCAAGTAAAACATAAAAATGGCTATAAGTAGGTAAATAATGGTCGATATTAAAAAAGGATGATAATCTGTGATCACTTATATTTTCCACCAAAAATCGATTTTTTAGGTGAAAATCAAGTAGAACATAAAAATGGCTATAAGTAGGTAAATAATGGTCCTAATCAAAAAAGGATGATAATCTGTGATCACCTTTATTTTCTACCAAAAATCAATTTTATATATGAAAATCAAGTAAAACATAAAAATGGCTATACGTCGGTAAATAGAGGTCCAAATCAAAAAAGGATGATAATCTGTGATCAGTTATATTTTCAACCAAAAATCGATTTTTTAAATGAAGCTCAAGTAATGCTGATAATCTATGATCAGTTATATTTTCCACCAAAAATCAATTTTTTTATGTGAAAATCAAATAATCAAGTAAACACTATAGTGTTATTCAAGTTTTATTATAATTTCTTATTTTTTGTTTCCTTCAGTGTATGAATTTTCATTTAAAACAAGAGAGTAGTTATTACCGTTACCGAACACTTATACTCAAACTCTTCTACTTTTATACCAAAGGCAATAATAATAAAAACAACAACTACAACAATAACATTAACAACAACATGCAAAATAAAACATAAACAAAAAAGAAACACATCCTCTTCCGTATAAGGGTTGATTGTTGTTAGCAATTGTAACTGTCAAAGTTTCTTTCGCTTTTTTCATGTTTCTTTACATTTTATCCTCTTTGTTATTTTTATCAATGACATTTAAGCCAGACAAACACTTTTTTTATATATTTTCCTTATTCTTTTCAGCAATATTTATAGCAATTATTAAGATTTTAGTTCTATTTTAAAAGCTTGTTATTATTATATGTTTTATAATAACTATTTAGCTTTACTTTCGCAAAGGGTGGCCAACGAACACTTGTTAAAAAAAGAAACAACAATTTCTTGATAATATTATTGATTTTTTTAATAAAATTTTGTACTAACACTTAACATTTTAAACCATTAACACTGTAGGGAGGAGGCACCTTGACACTTTATTTTTTATTTTTAATTACAAAAACCTATGTTGCCATTATTTACACTTAATTGCAATTAACTTAAACTATTATTATTTATTATTTAATTGATGTATGCTTTTTGTTATTGCTTGTTTAAATCGTTTATAATTTTGTGTGTGGTTTTAACAAAAATATACAATTTTGTTGCACACTTCCGCGTGTTTATTTCGCACCGTCAAAAATTCAACTGTTTTTCTTTAATTCGCTATTTTATCTTGTCATCATGCATTTTTGTTCTGTTTCTTTTCTTCTTAATTTTTTGGTGTCCTTTTGTTTAGTTGTTTCGGTATATGCCACCCTTATAACGACAGCCACAATACTTGACACTTGAAATGTCAGTTTTAAGTCATGTTATAATAACAAAAACAAAAATGTTTATAGAGGAAATTGTTAAGAGAGAGAGTTAAAATGTGAGAGGATTCAATATGAGGTTTAATTAAAGCGCATGCTTGCGTAAAGTTAGGAAGTGAATTAAACACTGAAAGAAATTGAGAGTGGAAATGTGAGTAGTCGATTAATTAAATACTACTTGTTACAAATAAGCGTCTTCAAGCGAACAATTTTGGGGTTTAAACTAATAAAGTTAACAGCAATATTATTACTATGTTACACAGTGGGACTAATAGTGGATAAAGACAATGGTAGATATTTTTCTGAATTTAAAGTTAACAGCAATGTTATTACTGTGTTACACAGTGGGGCTAATCTATAAATATAAAAGAGAACGTTACTTACTGACTGATTCAAACGCCTGAAGCTAGAATCATGAAATTTCAAACGAAAAAGGGATTTTTGGAAATTCGAACATTTAGGGGATAAAAGGGTAAATTCGGAAACTTTATAACTTCAATACTAATGAAGATATAAAAAAATATAAATTGCATGTTACTCCACTTAAAAAAAAAAGCTGACAGGTGTTTGGTACTTTTTCGAAATTCGAACCTTTTAGGGGAAAAACTGTATTTTGGTACTTTCTTCGCACCCTATTTATCTTTTAAACCAATAAACATAGAAACAAACTTTAAATCACATTCTTTACTTATCGATAAATAAAAAATATTATTATAGTAGTTTTTGGAAATTCGAAAAGTTAAGGCATAAAAATGGTGTTTATTTTCGGTACCTTTTTTCATAAAATATGATTTTAAATAAGTTGACATAGACCTACGATTATTTTATTATGGGATTCCAATACGATTTAGCAATTTATTTGAATAAAATTTTACCACCGCAATGGGGATAAAAAATGGTACCTAAAAGGGGAAAAAAATATATTTTATTTGAAATTATTAAGCCAATTTTGATAATTTTTTAACATTGGTTCCTGGATTCATACAAAAATTTACTAACAGACTGTTATTAGGAACTCGCGTGCCAATATGTATATTGGGCCAAATCCGAGTAAACAGTTTGGTACTTTTTTTAAAACATATTTTTTCTTTGGCACATTAACACAGACTTTAATCGTTTGAGACATGTTTGTAGCATAAACAATTTGGCAAAATTGAGTATTTTTAAATTTAAATTTAAAAAAAGGAGGAAAAAGGAAATTGGTACGTTTCTCCTAAATTAGGGTTTTTAATTTCCCGACCTTTTTTGATTCCCGGCAAACGGGAAAATGTTTCTCTACATTCCCGGGTAACCGGCTATTCCGGAAATATATAATAATACTGTGAATTATGAATATTATAGCAAAATTTCATATAAATACTTAGTGTTATAATCATTATATATAAAGCTTCGTATTAATTAATTCAATTTGAACTTAATTCATTTCATAAATCCATTCCCAATATCTAATTCTTTAGCTTCCTTTAAAAGCTTCAATTTGAATTAATAACAGAATTTATTCAAACTTTGAATGATTAAATTTTTGTTGATTCAAATCTACTACAAATTGAGTTAAAATGTTTTTTCTCATTCAGTTTTATTTAGCTTTTAATCATTTACAAAATGAATTGAAACAAATTTTATTTTAGTAAAAGGAATTAATTCATATTTAACTGAATCGGTAAGAGATAAAATTTATTTTGATCACGAAAATGGAATTAAGAATTAATTCCTTCGATCCTTTGTTATATGTTATATTTACATATACATAAAGTCTTCATTTGAAGTTTATAAAAGTTTATACAAATAATTTTTAAAAAATATAACGACGGAAAGCTTAAAGATGAAAATTTCCAAATTATTGGATTCAAAGGTGTTCATTCACAAAATGAAGAATTATGAATTTTTATAATACAGAATGAATTTTTTTGCATAAAACACACTCATTATAAAGATGTCATTGTTACCAAGAACTATTGGTGTGTTTCTTTTCAAAGCCAAAATCAATTCTATACTTGAAAACACAAAGTATACAGAGGCGTCAAATTTGACAGTTCAAAAACATTAAAATCAGCTTTTTTTGAAATTGTTTCGATAGAAAGAGAAAACAAATTTGCGGTTTAATACAGATAGTGCGTTAAAACAAACAACTATATAAATAAGAACAAAACCGAACCAGTTGAAATTGTTTCGAGCGAAAGAGACAAATATATTTTTTTTGCCGTGTCGCCTCTGTATACTTTGTGCTTGAAAATACCAAAGCGTATGCCGCCATCAAAAGTGGGGGCCTTTATTCTACTAGAGTTTTGTGGAATAATTCGCACCGGTCCATTTTGGCATTGAAGATGATTCTAGATCGTTCAGTTTTCAATATGTCTTATTAAATGTCAATTCGTTAAACCCCAACTAAATAATAATATTAAGCGAACTATTATTTCCGAGATATAAACGAAAAACTGTAAAAAAAACTTTTCACTTTAAAAACAAAATGGAGTTCTAACTTGTTTTCTTTGTAATTTAATCAGGTTTTATTTTCCGGGAATCCCGACCAAAAATCCCGGGAATCGGGAAGTGAAAAATTGGCAAAATTTCCGGGAAATTTGTCCCGGGAATTCCCGGTATAAAAACCCTACTCCTAATGGTACTTTTTTAATATTTTAAATTATTTCAGTTATCGACATTAAAGTTAGCTGATATGTATCTGAGTGAAGTTAGTGTTAGGAATAATATTTAGGTAGCAACATGTGAGAACTGAACTATAGGTACTTTTTTGTTCTTCTAATGGTACTTTTTAAATATTCTTTAATAATGGAGCTAGAATTATGAAACTATGCATATATGTTTCTGAGTGAGTGAAAAATCAATGGAGATACTTTATCGCATTTGTTCACTAATGATACTAGAAATAGAAATAAAACTTTTGTTGGGAGTTTTTTGGTACTTTTTGAATTTTCTATAATAATGGACCTAGAAACATGAAATTCAGCATATATGGTCATAAGTGATTGAGAATTCTTGGTACTTTTTGGTATTTTTCTTACTTTTTTAGTACTTTTTCTTTATTCGAATGTACTTTTTGTAATTTCATCACCAATGAATCTAGAAACATGAAATAAAGCTTACATGAGCCCGAGTGGGTGGGAATCCACAAGTGGCAACTTTTTGGTACTTTTTCTATATTCTAAGGGTACTTTTTGAATTTTCTATAACAATGGACTTAGAAACATGAAATTAAGCATATATGTATGTTCCTAAGTGAGTGAGAATTCTAGGGGGAGACTTTTTGGTACCTTTTCTTTATTCGATTGGTACTTTTTGTAATTTTTTCACCAGTGAACATAGAAACATGAAATAAAGCTTAAATGGGTCCGAGTGAGTGGGAATCCACAAGTGGCTGCTTTTAGGTACTTTTTCTATATTCTAATGGTACTTTTAGAATTTTCTTTAATAATGGACCTAGAAATATGAAATAAGTAAGTGAAAATTCTAATGATACTTTTTTGAATTTTCTATAACAATAAACTTTGAAACACGAAATTAAGCATATATGGTCCTAAGTGAGTGAGATTTTGAGTGAGACTTTGTTATACTTTTTCTATATTCGAATGGTACTCTTTGTTATTTCTCCACTATTGGGGGTTTATGGTACTTTTTCTTTATTTTAATGGTACTTTTATAATAATGGACCTAGAAAATTGAAATTAAATAATAAACAAATGGAATAGGACGATTAAATATTTTGAAAATTATGTAAAAACGTTATTTGCTAAACAAATAATTTGGTTAGTTAAGATGTTTCATGCTAAATGTTTTTATTTTCATATAGAACTTCTTTTATCACTTGGAGAATTGTTACAAACTTTAAATGAGGTGAAGAAAATTAAACTTTATATTTTTAAAAAGTTTATATTGATTTTTCTAAATAAATGAACCTAGAAACATTAAATTGGGCTTTTTGCTGCTGAGAATTTTAAAATTTAAATTAAAAATTTTATATTTTGTTTTCCCAGAATTGTATTATGTGAAATTGGCAGACCTTTAAAATATGTTCTCTATTTTAAATTCCAAATTTCATTTAAAAATTGTATAAAATTTCATTAAACAAATATTCAGTTCATTTCTCAGAAGATATTATGGCTTTAATGAAAAATTCTAAAAATTAACTAAAGCTAATAATGTTAATGATATACATATCCATATATAAAAATAACATTTACTTTATGTTAAAAATAAAATTCATTGAAATTTTAAATGAATTACAAACATTTGCCTGACACACTGAAGTACTTTACACAAGTTGTATTACATTGCTAAAAACAATGAACTTAAGTTACCCACATTCATTTTAAAGCCAGCCACCCGGTTGCACCCATTAACTAAGTCAGTCATCGCCATCATTTGCAGTCATATTTGAATTACATTCAAAATAATATTTATTGTCTTCACTGAAGTGTATGTAAGAGTGACTGAGTTGAGTGTATTTCCATTAGTATGAATTTGTCTGTCTGTATCTAATGTATGATTTTATTCATATCAATTGCGTTAAATAAATAAATACAATTTGATTATTAATATATTTTACTCATTAAGTCATAAGGAAAATTAAGTATAACAATATTATAAACACATTCTTTGTTTTATTTAACTAAATTATATAAACTCTCGTATACAAGTGGCAAGGAAAAACTTTTTCTTTTTATTGTTTCAATTAAACAGATGGATCTGAGTATTTGCTGTCATGTACATACAGTTATGCTGAAATAAGTAGTGATGACAGTTTTATTATCACTCTTTAAGTTTATAACATATTTTTCGATTTCCACCAACTATTCAAATTATTTTTTGAATTAGCTCTTGTTACTAAATAAGGAAATAAAAGATTCTAAAATTTTCCATACCACTCCACAGTGGGGCAGAATCGAAATTAGTTGGAAATAAATAGAATTTGACCTGGGAGTAGCCAAGGAGAATGCTAAAATTCAATATTTCAAAAATATTACACATTTTCAAATTTTTTTTTTTTTGATAAATTTTCATAATATTTTATTTAACAACAATATGAAAAACTGAAATTTTTGGGAATGACAAAGTTTTAAAACTGGCGTATTTTTGAATCTAATTGAGATATTGACTTGACATTTTTTTTTGTAAAACAAAAAATTAACTTATGTAATAAAAACAGTAGTTCGGAATAAATGTGGTCCTAATATTTGCAATCCTATTAACATTTTTATACAAATTTTAGTTTTAGAAACTCAATAAATATGTAATATGTAATAAAATCGGTATTTATTAACAGAACTAAATGAAATTTTCAACTATTTTTAAGTTTGTCATTCTAAATAACAAAGTGTAAAAAAACTCGTCAAAGGGAATCCCGCAATTCCTAAAGATTGGAGCGAAAATCCCAAAAATGGTATTTTTTACAATTTTGCCCATAGGATCCACATTTCCTTCGGGGCTGGGAAAAAGCTTTAGGTATAAATAGGGAACATATTAAGGTTTCCAAAGCTGCTTTCCGTTTTCAGATCCCAGCTTTGGGATTTTAGAACATGTGGCCCAATATTGAAATTTTGATAAAAAAATAGTTCAATTTCCGAAGGGCTTAAGGTCGACATATTCGAAAAATAGAACATATTTTTATATCAAAATGATCTCCGTAAAGATACCTTACAGAAAACATAAAATTATTATATGTTCTTCCCAACAGCAAAATTTTACTATTTTTTGAATTTTTAAATTGAAAATCGTTTATTTTTGGATTCATAATCGATATTGCTCTGAAATCTTTTGTATATTATTTGTAATTTAGCTGTCTAAATTCGAACAAAAATTCGACTCCATTCGGTTCAATAATACGCCCTATATTTTTAAAAAGGCGCACCAAAGTGCAAAATTTTAAAAATTAAATTTGAAATGCCTGTAACTTGGAAATTATAAGAGATAAATAGCACACAAAAGGCCTAGCCCAACCCAACGCTTTCTAAAAATATAAAAATCGGATGGGAAAGAAAAAAATGGCACGTGTTTAAAAATTTTACATGTCAAAGGTACCCTACTTTGAGCCCCCATATCGCCATATTTTAATAACTATGCCCACGTCAAATTTTATTCTGCTCGGACCAGCCATGTACTATCGTAAATCAAGCAGGGATATTTGAATGTACACTGATAGTCAGGCTGCTATTGTATCAATTATTGACGTGTATACCACATCAAAACTAGATCGGTAAAGCCGGGCATCTCTAGATATGATGGTAAGACATTCTAAAATATATATTATATGGATGTGAGAACACAGGGATTTTAAGATAAGCGATAATGTTGCTGATGCAAATGCGATATCTGATATTGATCGCTTCTATCCCACTCTCTTTTTGTAAATCGCTCACTTCTCATGTATGCTATGACTTGGCTTAGGATAGATCGTCAAATGAATCTCATTACTCAGTGATTAATCACATTTTCATATTGATGGCTTTCTTATCCTCAAAATGGAGGCATTTTGTATTGAGAGAACCAACAACAACGTGCCACTATTTGAACCATATTTCTTCGAAAATATGGCTGGTCAAGCAGTGTGTCTTACTGGTGATCGATATCGCGATTTGATTACTCAGTTCTTTCTACCAACTTTTAATGAGATTAATGTGGGCGAATGTGAAGCAATAGAACTAACGAAGTGGTTTACTGTCCAACGAACTGTCATACTGAGCTCACTTTTTGACATTTATGATCAATATACTCTGGCAAATCATCATGAATATATTGACGCTTGAACAACGCTACCAAATCATACAAATTTACTTTGAAAATCCGTCATCGATTCCCGCAACTTATAGACGACTTTTTTTCACAAAATTGTGCTCAGCGATTATAATTATTTTTGGCTTAACGGGTTTGTTAGAGTGAGAGTGAGAACAATTCACAACAGACCCTACAGACTCCATTATATCCAGAAAAATGCAACATTTAGTGCGACTTAATGGCTGGTGGCATCATCGGACCTTATTTCTTCAAAAATGAAGCCGGAGCACCATGATCAACTATTTTTTTTTGTTTGAAAATATGGATGACATTGATCTGGGTGAGATGAGCTTTCAACAGTAAGACGATACGTGCCATACGGCTACCGCAACCAGCAATTTACTGAATTAAAATTTGACGATAACTTGATTTCGAGAAATGGACCTGTTAAATGGCTTGGTTGTGCGATTTGACACCTCTCGATTATTCCTGTGAGACCACGTGAAGTCACTTTTTAATGCTGATAATCCAGCAACAATTGAAATAATGGCCAGCAATGCTCGAAAAAGTTTCACAAAATTGGACATCCAGACTGCGCTTCGTCAAGAACAGCAGCAGTGGCCATATGTCCGAAATCATTTTCAATGGTATTGATTTTTCGAATAAAAAAAATTTGTTTGTGTTATCTTTTACAAGTTCAAGTTCTATAGGGCTTTAGAGAACACCATTTAGTTTCAACATTCAGATGGTTATTAAGCCCGTGAACCAATTCAATTACTGCATGAGACATTACCTGATCATGTTAGCTCCCTTGATCGTAAATTTCCTATAAGGTTAGTTTAAGTCAAAGTTATATGCCAATAATACAGCAGGAATTGAAAAATTTCCACCAAAGAATGTCATGTCCTGTGTCATATAGTTTTGTTTTTATAAATATTGCAGGTAATTGTATCAAATTGTTTTCAAATGTGCTAAATTTATAATCTCTATAGTTACTATATATCGACAAACTACGTACATACATATGTATATATTTCTAAAACTTAATTTATCTTTATGGTATTATGTGTGTTGCTTGGTATCTATTAAATAAATTAGTTTTCAAATTAGCACATTATCCTTCACTACAAATATGAAAACAATTGTGTTTATGTTTACATTCAATTCCTCGCTCATTCAAAAAATACTAAATTACTTACAGTAAGGAGCAACATTATTTCATTTAACTTAAAATGTTTATATGAGATAATATGTAAAAGAAGTAAATTAAATATTTGATATTGAATGCTATCACTTAAATCAACAACCCCATCCCACAAACTTTTAATCGACACTGTTCAATATCGTCTAACAATCACACATCATGCTCCATTATTAATTAAACACTCTATAACTCCCATTAAAATAGTAAATTATAACATTTAGAGATCATTCACTAAATTTTACTACACAATAAATTAATGAATTAATTATGAACGTCCGTCCCCCTAAACATTTATTTTCAAACTTCAAGTTTGAAATAAAATGTAGTTCCTGACTTTAGAGTTGGGGTAAAAGAAAGAAACAGTATCGTAAATTAAAATTACATACAGTTTTGTTTGAAGAGATAAAGAAATGTTTTGCGGTTCTATGTTGTTCATTTTGCAATAATTAACTTGCTAAATGATTTATTATGATAAGTCACGTCTAGCTACTACTCTGACAGCCCAACACACAGACAGCAACATATACTTTATATGTATGTATAGCTATTTATGGACCCGAGAGAGTCTTACTGAAACTACTGCTACTTTAAATATAAACGGTCCATCACATCACTTGGTCGTAAATAATGGGTTGGTTATTGCCCTTAAATGCTTCAACTTATGTTAAAATTATGTAAATAATAATACAAATTTATACTATTTGTTACTAACTAAATAGCATCAGCAAAAACAAAAAGAATATGTATTTATTTTATTTCTTTGTTTTCTTGTGTTTTATTTAGATTTAATATGCACATCTAATTATTAAATTGCTTTAGAGGGTGTTGCAAAAATATTCCAACAAATGTCAGTTGCATCTACAGTTCCCTCCTAACTGTATCCAGTTTCATAAAACTGGTAGACATGGGTAGACAGTCGGTTTTCCTTATACTGAAGGGGGAATACGGAAACTACTCTCTGACTCTTGTAATCCCATCTATCAGGAGAACCTGAGTAGTTTTGCACTGGCTTAGACGAATAAATACTTACGCCCTGTGTAAAATGTTATTATGTTGCAGAATCTTGAATCATGAATCTTTATCCACAATAGTTAGACAACATTTTTTTATTATCCGACACTCAAAATGCCTATATGTAGTGGAAACTCTAATAATACGGGTCTTTCCCTCCAGTTCAGGGAAAATGCATTTATGAGTCTCTGTATATTTAGGGAGCCTTCAAGAATAACCCAAATGGTTCGATTACATAGATTGAATAAACACTTGATATTGACAAATCTATTAATGCTTTCCTAGAGTGATTTCAGAAACATATGATCATCTCTTCCAGTTACCATGAACACAGTCTGTCTCCCTCACACTTAAGGCGATATGACTCTTTTCAAATAGAAGAGACTGAATAGTTTTGACTTGGTTATCCTATAGTACAGTTCCGTGTATCCCAATACGGCGATTGGTCAATTTATTATTGCTTTCTTAAAGAGATTTCAGAGACCTAGGATCATCTCCTAAAGCTAACATCTCTAAGATGTTGTTTTGTCGCACTTGCGGGAAAATCATCTAAAACTATTGCCTATGAGAATCTTAAAGATAGCTGGATATTATTTCTTATGAATTTGATCGGCACTACGAATCCATCATGGTCATATATTTGGGCACGTTCTCGTAAGCGTTATGCATGATACTCCATATCGACTACTATTGTTTTCCGCGCGACCTCCACGTGTGGCATTCATGAGGTATATGACACTAATCTTGTTGTTGAAACAGCTAAAACTATAAAATTGTCTAATTCCTGGGCCTTGGAATTGTGCTTACTTCAACTGGGTTATTCCATAAATCCATTGAACGAAGTGAAGTAGGGTTAGTTTTGCAGTTGAATGTGTAAGGATAACATGGTCATACATTTGGGCACGTTCCCGTAAGTATTATGCATGGTACTCCATCTCGACTACTCTTGTTTTCCTCGAATCTACTATAGTCGGTAGGCGACCTCCACGTGTGGCATTCATGAGGTATCCTGCGTTATTGATGGTGTCTCTATGAATATCATTCAAAGCTGTTGTATACGATTTTTGATCCAATGGATCCTGAAAAACAAACCTCTGTCGGTTTTCCTCGTGGGTCTTTGAGACGTCTTTTTTATTAGTGATCTTTCACATCTTGGTGTTATACTTCAAAAGGAGGTATCGGCTGCTTGGAGCCTAAAGCTAGAAAGAGTTTTTAAACATGCAGTTAACCTAAGGTTTATCTGGATCTTTGGGAAATCAGTGGACCCAGTGGTCTCTTCGAAGTGGCTTAGGTGGCTGTGGTTAAAACCCAAAACGGGAAGAATATTGTTGGTTAAATTGTTGATGTTTGTGCTAGTGGAAAATTTCGGACAACCAAATCTATCTAACAAGGTGCAGTGGCCGAAACAACAGTGCATGATGGTTGTAAAAGCTTGGCTGTCGGTTTAGGTCAATTGTGTCTAGATCGTGCAATCTATATCATGATTTATATCGGCTTGGGCATTTGAGATCGTCGAACTCATGCTGGACTGGTATACCAGACTGGTCATCACTCTTTTCGATAATTGTCCCAGGTTTTGCTGATTGACTACCTATGGATGGCATGAATTAAATAGTCCAGCTCCTTAGCAAGGTGTTCGTAGATTGATTCATGCAGTCATGTGCGAAGAGCAGTGTTATACACATTGTGTCTACCCAGAAATTATACCATCACTGTATAATTTCTGGGCATCATGGCATGTACTCACATTAATCTTAGACAGATCTGTATATTATCCAAGTATACCTTACGAAGGTGACCTCATTCAACCGGTACAACCGGTTCCGGGTCGAGCCTTAGAATAAGGAGCAGCAATGTCGTTAGATGTTGCTTCTCTGTAGAAAATTATATAGTTGTTGCTGGGTTTGACAGTCCTTATTCCGATGCTGAGAACCGGCTATGGAGAGAATGTCGGCCCTGATGGTCACAGGTGTTGTATGTACCACATGATATCCGTTAATCTTATGAACAAAGGTTTTGCTCCTTATGTTGCATGATACCCGATACTATAAGTATATGTGACCGGAGGTATATTAGTAAAGCGACCTTTCTCCCGGTTAATATTAACTACTACACATCCAATGCGCTTAAATAGATGTAATATGTCAATTACTACCGGACCAGCTTGAAGTGAATAACCTCTTAAGAGAATCTTTTTGGCAGTATCTATACGAAATCCAATATAGTCCTAGGATACCGGTCTTATCTAAACAAAATGGCGAGGTATTCTGCGATTGAACTGTTCTGAACACCGGGATACCAATATATTTGTGGATGTTAAACTACGAGATCACTAGTACTTTATCAGATGTCTAGATCAAGTGCTTGATGGATGTATCAATCTAATCGTGAAAATATGAAGGAGAATCTCGACGATTTCGTATAGATAAGATGACGGCAAGGATCAAGAATGTGATCAATGAATGTGATCGATCGATGGATTTGACAAACATTCTGTGTAATCAAATGCCATTTTTTGTGGCAGTTCGGAATGCACACCAGCAGATCAATGATTTATGTGAATGTTGTCATGAAATGGTATAGATGGTGATG
The DNA here is from genome assembly GCF_958450345.1 of Calliphora vicina. Classification (NCBI taxonomy): domain Eukaryota; kingdom Metazoa; phylum Arthropoda; class Insecta; order Diptera; family Calliphoridae; genus Calliphora; species Calliphora vicina. The sequence goes on from NC_088781.1 coordinate 26,424,213, forward strand.
GATATCCAAAGTTTAAATGGCTTCATATAGTTTTTCGTTTCTCTGGCCCTGTTTTTCAATCATCACATTAGCACCGATTGCGAAATATCCAAGTCTGCAGTTCGGTGGAGATGATTTTTTGGATTATTATTAAGATAATTACACTTTAGATTAAAACACCCTTTACAAATGTTAATCACATATCTATTTATAGACACAACACATCCTTATATACTTTTCTATTATACATATTTAATGTACATTGTATAAATTTGTAATTTCATTAAGTAATATTAATGATTTAATGTTATATTATTTTAGGTAATGAATGTAATTTTAATTAATACAAATGTATTTCATTTCTAAAGGATTCAGCAAAAACACATACAAATTATTAAATTAAATTTACAAAACATTAATGAGAATTATGTTGATTTGCTAAAATTTAAATCCGTTTTAAAGTTTAAACATGCTACATTAGATTGTGGTTAGATTTAATTTGAACTTCAATTAACGGAATTACCATTATCCTTTTACTGATTTCGGCAGAGGTCTTTAAATTACAGTCACATTTCGATATCAAACCAAAGAAATTTTAATTAAATTACAAACATATTTAAAAGTATTACATCTAATCTATGTTGTGATACTAAAATAATGAAATTCTGAGTCACCTAGCTGCTTTAGACGATTAAATTTTAATAACACGAAGAGAGAGAGAGCTATCCGTATCTCATGCTCTCTTGTTATCACACTTTAATATCATACAGTCCAAGGCGAATTCATATATATGAATTCGCCTTGATACAGTCCTATAAGTGTGTCGTAAAATATAATCGTGTAAAGGCAGCTTTAATATGAAACTGTCCTAAAGGTCGTGTAAAGGGTCTTTTAACGACACACTTTTGGAACAATCGATTTTAAAGAACACTCTCTTTATTTTTGGAAACATTTCAAAAACCCATTGTGATAATGAAAATGGACAAACAGATAACTTAAATGTATAACTCACATAACCAATTATAAACATCAAACCCTGATTTTAATGGGTTCCCATTTTCAAGCTCGCTATCTCTTTCACATTAACCAAATATTTAAAATCTCGTTTTTAAATTACATATTTATTTAACTAAAACAATAAACCAACAGAAGTTATAAAAATACATTTTCGATTTGAATATATTTCCACAAAATTAATCATAATAAAATCAAATAATACACCACCTAGTGTTATTTTTATATTAATATTCATTTCATAAATTAAATCTCAAACAGAAAAAAATATAATAAATTGCTGTTGAATTTGGAAAAAAAAACGATTTAAATTAAATGCAACAAAAAATAACAGTTTTTTCTTTAGGGAAAAAAATAAATGAAAAAAAAAATAAAAATCAAACCAACCAAATTGTTTCAATGAATATGAATGAAGAAAAGGAGTGAATGAATGAAGTGGAAATATGTACGAGTAGATTTTTGTGTCGTGAGTAGCACACCCGCCTTGAATAACAATCAATCAAAATAAAGCCAAAAAGTGTACGCATTAGATGACCTTTTTCTTTAGCACAATAATCAAGAGTGAGAATATGTGTTTGTATATGGGGCTTTGAAAGATTTACAGAAACCAGCAACCAACCAACCTACCAACAAAAAAAAAGAAAGGAATAGTAGCCAAAATTACAAAAAAAAACCCATTTAAATTGGACAGTTCACACCTTCTACCAATACAGTCGAGTATGTAAACAGTGAGGGAGAAAACAAAGTAACATGTTTAGGAATTAAATTTATAGTATTAAAATTTTTGTATTAAGATGTAGATCACTGTTACGTTTTTACCTTTTAAATCGATGGTTTATTTCCTTTTGATTGCAAATAAAAGCAGTTTAGTAGTGTAACAACTCTTTATTCAAATTTACACAACATCAGTTTAAATAATCAGTATGTATTTTTATACAAATGAAAGTTTATAATTCATAATCTATACAGAACATCTTTACGTAACGATGCAACAAATTAGACTGACTAATTTGGGTTCTTGCCATCGCTATATTTTTGTCATCGATTTCTAGATAATTCTCGAAAATTCACCATCTAGTGACACCTCCGGGAATTTCTAGCATTATCGGAGACATTCACTTCTATAAGATCAACTCAATGCTTTTATTCAATGTACTAGTGTTCCACTGCAATGTTAACAGTGTCCGCAGATATGTTAATAATGTCCATAGTTATGCTAAGTGCTGCTAATCGGATGGCAAATAACATTCTCCACAATTCGAAGTCTCCAGAAATAGAAAGGTTGAAAATTTAAAAATCATTTTCATTATTTTAATTTAAGAATAACCCCATATCCATTCAAAGTTCTTAGAACAAAAGAAATTGCATTAACGATTTGAATTTAAATGTCTGCTTGCAACATTCATCATGTTTATAAACATTTCCAGTGCTCGAAACTTCTACTTATCAACAATGTTGCTAACACGCTGTTATTAACATTGTATATAATTATAACAACATTAAATGTTTGGCTGCTAACATTAGCTTTAAAGCGGCTAAAAGCTCTAGAAATAGATAATTCATGAAACTACCAGAAGATGGAAACTCTAGAAATAGATAATTCATGAAACTACTAGAAGATGGCAGTATGTATATTAGTGGCAGCATGTTGCGGGGAGTCAGTTCATCACAGACGCTGTATTCCTGTACATTACCAGTGTGTTTTTAAAGTTTGTGTATTAAAACAGAGTAACTATTTAAATTGTAAATTTGAATAAACCAACCACCGTTTTTAAAAGGTAAAAGCGTAACAATTGATGTCAGAAGTGGGATTGCAAAATAAGAAGCAGTCACAAAGTCTGAGGAGCTAAAAGTGGAACAACTGAAGAAAGAATTGATTAAGTTTCAGCTACCGACAGCAGGTAACAAAACATAATTGCAAAAGAGGCCGATAGATGATTTCAAGAGGCGTGACATCGGAACATTCGAATTCGAGTATAAAGATGAAGTGGAAGTCTGTACCCGTGCAATAACAAACAGCGTGAATTTAGGAATAATAATGTGAACATTCAAAGAAACAAACTAGAAATTTCAAAAAACTTCTAGAACAATCAACGAGAAGCCGTGAGCTGAAGTTCAAAAAAACATCTAGTACCAACAGCAGGAAGCTGTTAGCTGAATTTCAAGAAACTTCTAGAGTCAACAACACGAAATTGTTAGCTGAAGTTCAAGAAAGTTTTAGAGAGCCAACAACGAGAAACTATTGACTGAAGTTAAAGAAGTCAAGGAAAAATTTCAAGAAATTCCTAGAGCCACATATGAGAAACTTCAGGAAATTTCGGAAGTTATAAACAGCAGAGTGGATGAAATTCAAGTCAGCAAATTTGATTAAAAGCTGTCAGATCTTGAGAACGACATAACCAAATATGTTAATAATAAACTGTACGATCTAGAAATAAAAATTAATAATCTTGAATGTCAATATGGACCGATGCGAATTATTCCAGAAACCTCTAGTAAAGCAAAGGTCCCTACTTTTGATGGCAGTATACCATTTGCTATTTTCAAGAAAGTTTTAGATCCAACAAACGAGAAACTATTGACTGATGTTAAAGAAGTCAAGGAAGAATTTCAAGAAATTTCTAGAGCCACAAATGAGAAACTTCAGGAAATTTCGGAAGTTATAAACTGAAGAGTGGATAGCCTTGAAATTCAAGTCAGCAAATTTCATAAATATGTGTCAGATCTAGAGAATTACTTAACCAAAGATGTTAAAAATAAATTGCTCGATCTGGAAAGAGACTTGTGCAAATAAATTGTCAAGTGTGAAAGGGGTCTATGATGGTGAACACATTAAAGAAATATACCGAAGAATTACGTGGTAGAGTACAGAAAGCCAATGAGACTCTACAAGATGCGAGGGAAATCGAAATTTTGATGCACCTTACATATCCATATGAGAACCATCCCTTGTTAGGTACTTTCAAGATTGAAGCATTTGTGAATGGCCTTCTTGACCCTGGTGTAAACTAATATTGATAATCTTTTTTAGATCTTCTTAAGCACTATTTATATTCTAAATTTCAGCTCATTCGGATCATAAAGGGATTTTTGGCGATTTTTTTTTTAAATTAAGACCCGAGGTGATCAACTTTGAGAGGCAACTCACTGGCCCCCATTAGCGCTAGGAAGCTGAACAACTACAAATCAACTCGAAAATACCTCAGCTCCAACCATGAGAACAATATTTCCAATATTTCCCGAGATACCGAATTCTTTCCAAAAAAAAACGTTTCTAAACCACTGTGCAACGTTTTTATTCGGTGACTTGGCAGCAATTAAGAGCCGATTGGGTAACCAATTATCCACAATGCATAGCAGCCAAGGGCCCAGTAAGAAGAAGTCGTGAACAACTTCAGAAGTACAATTCGAGTGCTCCATTTGAGCGGTTTACAATGTATGTAGCAAATCCTTTTCTTGTCAGCGATGACGGAAACCGTTACGTTCTAGTGTTTATGGATATTTTTATAAAAGAGAGTGACTATTTAAATTGTTGTGCTAATTTAAAAAAAAGAGTTGTTACATTTTGTAAATTACTGTTCGCTTTTATTTGCAATTAAAAGAATACGGTTTATTTAAAGGAAATAAACGATCGTTTTTAAAAGGTAAAACCGTAACAATATTCTTAAAAACCAGTTTTTATTCCCTCCACTTTTGTGCCTTACTTTTGTTGAGTTGAGGACTTGAAACCATTTGATGGCCAAAGCAAAAACAATGTACGTACGACAAAAAAAGGTTTATTTGACAAAAAAAAACATAAAAGAGAGAAATATAAAAAAAAAATTTACCAAAAAGTTATTTTCTTTGAGGTTTTATTTATGTCCAAATGACAATAGAAATAAATCATTAATTTGTGTTAGACTCCACAAACATTTTTAACAATTTGTTTAATAATCCATATAGTCTTACTAACGGGTACACAGATTTAAAGTATATTTTTTTAAAGCAGAGGCAACTAAGCAGTTCAAACTGCTGGACTTCCACTGAATATTAAATAAGTTACATGGTTTTATTTAAGAATAGTTTAGGTATTTAAACAATATTACATTAAAGCTACATTTTTAATGTTATTTTTTATAAGAAAATAAAGTGATTACTTGAGTAACCGATTATTTGTTTATAATAAACGAGTAATAGCTTTTTAATTTCTCTGCCAGTAGTGAAATTTAAAAGATTTTTATTAAATTATTATTTCTAGAGATTATTAACAACATTTAAATTACATTTTTACTTAAAGGAGTACTCGAGTAACCGCTGCATATGTAATCAAATAAATAGTCAATTGGTAAAACAAATTTCAGTACCACTTTAAATTATATTTATTTCATTAGCAATTATAGTCAGTGAGTAACCGGTTTTTTATTCGAGTAAAAAATTTATGCCACAAACCTTTCGTTCGTTTGAAATAAACGGGTAAGAGGTTTTTAATTTGTCTCCAAATAACAAAATTTAAATGACTTTTTTTATCAAAATAATATTGCCAATGATTTTTTAATAAAATTAAACTAAATTGAATTTTTACTTTAAAGATTAATCGAGTAACCGCTGCATAATTAATCTAATAAATAGTCAATTGATAACACACATTTCGGATATAAACATTTATAAATAAATATTTCAATTAAGCGGGTATGTTCAGTGAGTAACCGGTTATTTCATTTGAGTAATCGTTTTTTTTTCATTTAAAAATGTTCAGTAAATCATTGCTTAAGAGTTATTTTCATAAATTAATATAAATTTTAAATCGATTAATTGTAAACGGTTTTGAATTCGCTACTAAATAATGATATTTAAATGATTTTTATATTAAAACAACATTTCATATTTCTACCGATTTAGAAAAAAAATTGAATTTAATGACATTTTGCTTAAACGAGTAACCACTTCATAATTAATCAAAAGTCAGTTTATTACATGCATTTCATAAAAATGTCAATTTAAATCATGCTATTTATTTATCTAATATTAATATATTTTGCTAAACTAATTATTTTAAACGAGTAACCACATTTTTAAACGAGTAACCTGTATTTTATTTACTATAAAACGATAATATTTAAATAATTTTTTTTATTAAAATAACTGTTATAACAATCTTAATAAAAATGAGCCTCAATTTAAAATGAGTACTCAAATATTCTACGAATATGCGGTTATATTGATCGAGTAACCAATTTGAAAATATTCATTGAATTATAATTTTTAACGTTACGTTTACAAACTTTTCTAGTTTAAGGGATTACTTGAGTACTCGCTAGTTCGTTAACGAGTAACCGGCTTTTTTATTAATTATCAAATATTGAAATTATTTTCATGATAACATATTTTATATTATTTAATACTCGAGTAAGCACTTCACAATAAAAATTCTATCATTTTATTTACATATTTATCTAGTAAAATATAACGGTTAACCATTTAACTCATAGGTTACTCGAATATTTGTTAAAAAAAAAAACAATATATAAAATATAATTGAAATTTTGTTAAATATCTATAAGAATTATTTGAATAAATATAAAAATCATTTAAATTGCAGTACTTCATATTCGATTACTTCATAACTAATACCGAAAGAGTGGTTACTTGAGTAATCACTTAAAAAAATGTATTTAAAAGTTTGTAAAAATAACGCAAAAATTATGATATTTTCTATATGTTCAAATTAAAAAGCTGTTTACTCGAATAATATAACCGGTTACAAAAGTAGTCGGTTTATTGAGAAAATATTTTAAATTAATGATGGTACAAATAATGCAAATATAAAGTTTTAATACAGATTTTCAAATTAAAAAATCGGTTACCCGAATAATATAACCGGTTATTCGCAATTACACGAGTATTCGTTAAAATTTAATCGCATTTTTATTAATATTGATACAACGGTTGTTGTACCTGCTACTCGCTCAAAAAAAAAATAAAAAAAATATTCTACTTTGGATCATCTTTATCTTATAGAATACTTATCTAGCAAATCATCTTCTTTACAAATATTGAAAACAATTTTAATCGCTTATTATACGATCGAATTATTGAGTAACCAATTGTTTAATTTCAGTCTTTTTTATTAAAATTTTCCTTTAATTAATTGCTACTTGTTTTAAAAATGCTCATTTCACAGCTAATTACTTAACAGTTTAAAAAGTTTATACCACTGTATAAATTTAATTTGAATTTTTCTATTTAATTAAGTACTAAACTACTTGTTTACTGTCTCAGTGACATGGCTACCATTTGCCATAGTGACTTTTTAATTTATATAAAATTTTATTTGTTTCTTATTAAAGCAGCCATCTTATCAACGACATGGAAACATCCTGTTAAACGTGTATGAACTTTTTACTTTTCACATTTTAATAGAATTTATTTGCAAATCTTATTAAAGCTTTTTTAAATGAGATTAAAAAGTTAAAGAATTCTATGAAAATGACAACACAAAGGCAAACATAAAACACCTTCATCCACATACATACCTAAAAAATATGGGTTAAAACAGCTTCAATGAAATTTTATAGACAACTTAAGTGACTACTTAAGAATAGATACATGTAGATGAGCTTACACCCCTTGACTTTCAAATACACTTCAAATCAACAAGTCTTAATGTTAATTATTTGGGTAGAAAATTTAGAACTAAACCAATATTTCTATGTTAGAGATACAAAATATCAAGCTTAGCTACCGTTACCGCTAAGAAACCGTTACCCCACTAGGCCACCAATCGTAAATACCGTTACCTCTAAATATCGTTACCGACATTCTATATCCCTAGAACAATTCTAGGAGGGAAGCGGCAGTAAAAAATTTGCAATTTCCCTCGAATGCCCCAAAGTACTTATCATTTCAAAATTTGTTTAGTTTTATGGGTTTTTTTTAAAAAATGTTATAAACATTTTCATATGCCAACATGAAGGTGTTTGTGTTTGCAATTATTTAAATATGTTTGTAAATGTATGTGAATATGTCTAAATGTATTTGTGTTGTGTCGCTTATTGTTGTTTTTGTATTTCATTCCAAATGTTAATTTCATATTTCTTGCTCTCATTTCCGTTTCCGCTAAAGCAAAAAACACCCATTCACACACATCTGCCATACAAACAAACAAAAAAAATACAGCAAAATTATGCTCTTTGACAGTTAAAAGAATAAATAAGACAAACTATACAGGAGCAAAAGACATGGCTGTGGAGTCTAGTGGCAGGAAAAACAAACTTTTTCATTTCAATATAATTTTTTTTAATGTCGACACTTTCACTATGAATGTATGATTGCTGCAGTAAAACAAACCGAGTGAGAAGCAAAAAAAAAACAGCAGAAAGAAAATAAAATTTTCCGCATGCACGTTATTTGAACGTTATTTGTTTGTTTATGTTGTAAAAACGTATGAACATTAGGGGAGATCAAAGAAATTGTCGATGATCACAACTAAAATGAAAGTTTAGCTTGTTGCATGATCCAGGATCCTGCTCCAGAGGAGGATCAAATTACAATAATTGCAGATTTTAAAGTTGTTTTCGTAATTTTTTAATATTTTTTCTTTTTCAATTTTGTCATATGAAAGAACTTTTGAAACTTTCACTTTAATTGTGGCCCACCGATCACATTTCGCATCCCTTAAAATCGAACCATCCTAGTGCTCCTATGTATTCGCATGTGTTTATCTGACACAGAAATATTTTCGTACAAAGACATCATCAGCACCCTAAACCATCCGCCCACTAAATATTTATGTTAGTTTTTGTATGTGTTTTACACAAACTCGCACACATACACATGACAACACAGTGTGGCAGCAAAGTGTTTTGAAAAGCAAAACTTCAACTACTTCTCTACTCATACAAATGAGTGAGTATTGGTTGGTTGGTTTGTTATTTTCTTAGTTTTCAAGTCGTTTAAATGCCATAATACTGCTACTAACTGTAACAACAATAACAATAACTATCGCGGTGGCAGCAACAGTACTAACTCCAACATATGCAACTCTTTTCGGTTGAACGCAAATATCTGAAAAATAAGGAAAGTATGTGGCAGATATAGCTATAACGAATTGTTTGTTTGCTACGAGAAATTCTATGAATCTACTATGACTAGACTATGACTAGACTATGACTAGACTATGACTAGACTATGACTAGACTATGACTAGACTATGACTAGACTATGACTAGACTATGACTAGACTATGACTAGACTATGACTAGACTATGACTAGACTATGACTAGACTATGACTAGACTATGACTAGACTATGACTAGACTATGACTAGACTATGACTAGACTATGACTAGACTATGACTAGACTATGACTAGACTATGACTAGACTATGACTAGACTATGACTAGACTATGACTAGACTATGACTAGACTATGACTAGACTATGACTAGACTATGACTAGACTATGACTAGACTATGACTAGACTATGACTAGACTATGACTAGACTATGACTAGACTATGACTAGACTATGACTAGACTATGACTAGACTATGACTAGACTATGACTAGACTATGACTAGACTATGACTAGACTATGACTAGACTATGACTAGACTATGACTAGACTATGACTAGACTATGACTAGACTATGACTAGACTATGACTAGACTATGACTAGACTATGACTAGACTATGACTAGACTATGACTAGACTATGACTAGACTATGACTAGACTATGACTAGACTATGACTAGACTATGACTAGACTATGACTAGACTATGACTAGACTATGACTAGACTATGACTAGACTAGACTATGACTAGACTATGACTAGACTATGACTAGACTATGACTAGACTATGACTAGACTATGACTAGACTATGACTAGACTATGACTAGACTATGACTAGACTATGACTAGACTATGACTAGACTATGACTAGACTATGACTAGACTATGACTAGACTATGACTAGACTATGACTAGACTATGACTAGACTATGACTAGACTATGACTAGACTATGACTAGACTATGACTAGACTATGACTAGACTATGACTAGACTATGACTAGACTATGACTAGACTATGACTAGACTATGACTAGACTATGACTAGACTATGACTAGACTATGACTAGACTATGACTAGACTATGACTAGACTATGACTAGACTATGACTAGACTATGACTAGACTATGACTAGACTATGACTAGACTATGACTAGACTATGACTAGACTATGACTAGACTATGACTAGACTATGACTAGACTATGACTAGACTATGACTAGACTATGACTAGACTATGACTAGACTATGACTAGACTATGACTAGACTATGACTAGACTATGACTAGACTATGACTAGACTATGACTAGACTATGACTAGACTATGACTAGACTATGACTAGACTATGACTAGACTATGACTAGACTATGACTAGACTATGACTAGACTATGACTAGACTATGACTAGACTATGACTAGACTATGACTAGACTATGACTAGACTATGACTAGACTATGACTAGACTATGACTAGACTATGACTAGACTATGACTAGACTATGACTAGACTATGACTAGACTATGACCAATCACATATTTGGTTAGTTAGTGTTGTAGGTAGTGAGAAACAAAACACTTGTCACCAACACCTCCTGAAGTATAAACTGCCAATATAGCGTACTGTAGTATGTAGTGTAATGATGGCACAAAAACTATGTATGAGTTTAACGTGTAATTTAGCAAGCACACAAAAATCGAATACAAAAACACATGGCATTTTTAGCGCTCTTAAATTTTTTAAACGGATGTACTTTAAAGCCATTTATATGCATGGATAGTTGAACAATTTAGCAATGGAAAATATGTTTTTTTAATTTTGGTTTTGACAAATTTTATACGTTTTACTTTGTAAACTAAAATTAGATTAGAAAAGTGGTGTCATTACAACTTTCAGTTTGGATGTTTGTGTGAGTCTATTACAGATCTGTAATGGATATAGTAATTGATAAAGTGCTTATACACTAGAACCTCTAAAGATTTACATATTTCGACCCATATACTTTATCCCTCCTGTGGAAAACAAAACCATTTGAGTGACCACTCAATTGGTGAAAAATTCTCAGCAAATCCTTTAAGTTAAAACTATAGAAATTCTATTTATTATGAAAAATTCTTCAAAATTACATACATTTCTTATCCTAAATCCTAAACTCTACTTAAATGTTAAACTTCCTTGTAAATCTTGTTACAAACTAATGATTTCTCTCGTTTATTTCCCAAATTGTACTTTAGAGTACGGAAATTCGATTTTTTTTTATTATTCCTTTTACTTTTACACATAGTTTTTCTTAAGTTTACAAGCAACTAAACACTTACAGACAAATTGTACATCGTTTAGAGTCATAAAGTGTATGAGTTTGTACTTTTTTTCCCATTTTCGGTTACTTTTTGTCAGTTTAGATAAAAATACTTCCGCATTTTGGGACTTTTGTTAAGTTAATTAGATTTGTTAAAGTAATTACTGCAACTAAATTTGATTGCTTAAATCAAATGGAATTGTTTAACTCAAGTTGGAAGAAGTAAAGGAAAAAAACGAGTAAGTTTTAATACATAATGGGTAAATTTCCAATAGTTTGTAGGACATGTTGGCTGTGGTTATAACGGATAACAGTGGGAGATTTTTGAGAATATATTATGAGGTAATTTTGAAGGATTGAAGCAGCTTAAAAAATTTTTAAGGAGAGCCTGAAGGAAATTGTTGGCAACTGCTTAAGTAATATTCCCTCAATAAAATATCACATCACGTAACTGGTTTAAAGGTATTAGAAAATATTTATTTATCGAAGAATTCCTACAATTTCCTTCAGGTATTGACTAGGTCCTGCATTATAGTAACAAACACTGATCGAGTTCATTAGATATGATCTCTTCCAATAACAACAATTTGATAAAATGACTCTCCTTCATATAATGCATTACAACATGAACCGGTTCCTAATAACTTAAAACATGACTAGGAAACTTTTGTCGCTGATCACTAAACCATAATAAAATCAGGTTTCTCTTGAATCGGCTCACTTCATTGATTTTATCAAGTACCAGTATCCAGCAATTCGCTTCTATGTATTCCTTATCTTTTACCAATTATGTTTCAAACAACATTCTTCATTTATTTCTAAGCCCATTAATGCTTCATATTCTTTTATCAGGTTCGATTTGCTTTCTCCAAAATCTAGTCTAGCATTTTTGGAATAATTTTTCTCCAAAAAACTGTTGGTGCAAAGTAGGTCAAATTTAATCGACCATTTGTGGGCCAATTTTTAAACAGGACTATACTCGATATATTGATTAATCAATCATGTTTATAAGTTATTGGGGGACTTCGGAAATTTGATTTCAACAGACGGACGAAAGGACATCTATAGCAATCCATAATATTTATAATTGATAGGGCCGTAAATGAAAAATGTGTATATAACCTTACCACTTATGGTAAAGGTTGTAGAAAAATATTCTTTGAATTTTGAAAAAGATTCAAAAATTCTCAATTAATTTTAAACTCTCTAAAAGGCGTTTTCTTCAAAATTAATTTTTTTTTATTCCTTGTCCTTTGTTTGTGTTTCTAAAAATACCCCAGGACATTAACATTTGTGGAATGGTTACCAGATTATATTTGAATATAAGCACTTATGTTTATTAGGGTTAAACCATTTGTTTGGAGACAAAAAAGATGATATTCCTATCCTTGTTTAAAGATTTAGTTATCGGTGAGCTGTATCGAAGGAACAAAAATGTTCATTATTGAGACTTCTCTGACTTATTCATATTTATTCTAAAGGAAAAATAGATTATACTTGCATAAGAAGGCCTTTTAATTATACGGCGAACGACAAATAACATATTTTTGAATTTTTAAAAAAAAAATAATTTTTCTTAAATTTGTATTTGATTTTATAAGGAGTTATTAGCTTACATTCATACAGCATAAGTCCCAAAAAATTATACTGAATTAGTTTTAACCGAAAATTTCAAAATCCAAATCCACCCTGTGAAAAATATAAAAAATTGTTTTTATCTTTTAATTAATTACTTTAATTGCAAGTAAAAGCTTAAAATGTTTAACAACTTTTTATTTAATACACACAACTATATTACACACTTTAAAAAACACTAGCACACTGCAAAATGCTGTTACTATTTATATACACAGTGCCATCTTCCAGAAGTTTCATGAATTATCTAATGGACAAAACTAGAATGTTCTATTACCAGAGTTGCTGAAAGCCTCAATGTTAATGTTAGCAGCTTTAACAGTTAATTTTGGCAGTACTCTGCTGATAAGTAGAAGTATCCACCTATGAAAATATGTACAGTAGCTTAAAATTTGGAACAACTCTTTATTTAATACACACACTTATATTTTTTTTCCTTTATTTATTCCACTTGGAAACATAGGCTTCTACAATTAAATTCTAACTAATTTTATCATTACAAATTAATTTAATTTCATCAAAAGATTTGTTTACTTTCTTGAGTTCATTTAATATTGTTCTACGCAATGTATTTTTTGGACGACACTTATATTACACACTTTAAAATACACAAACTCACTGCAAATTGCTGTTACTATTTATAAACACAGTGTCATCTTCTAGAACTTTCATGAATTATCTAATGGACAAAACTAGAATGTTCAATTTCTAGAGCTGCGGAAACCTTAATGTTACTGTTAGCACATTTAACAGTTCATATGGACAGCACTGTGCTGATAAGTAAGTAGATGTATCCACTTATGACGATATGTACAAAAGATGGTGAATATTGAAACCATACTGTTACGTTTTAACCTTTTCAAAATGCTGGTTTATTTCCTTTAAATAAACCGGATACTTTTGATTGCAAATAAAAGCCGTTTAGTAGTTTGAAAATTGTAACAAGTCTTTATTTATTTAAAATGTACAACAACAACAAAATTAAATAGTCACTCAATGTTTTTTATTCACGTTTATAAATTCTCAGAAATACAGACACACTATAATGTACACGAATTCACTTGAAAAACACAGCACTCAGTTTATGTTTATTCGAAAAGCGTCTCTGATAAACTCACTCACTACTGCAACCTATGCCACTATTTATAACACTGCCATCTGCACTCTAGATTGCTCTTTAACTGTCTAGAGCTTTCTAATACATACGCCATCTGTGGTGTACTTTCTACAATGTTATTTAACTGAATATTCGAATTCGAATATACGGTCGCAGCAAACAGCGTTGCTATACTTACGATCAATGGTCAACTGAAAGCTTTTATTCAATGTTAATAATGCCCACAGATATGTTACAGTTTGCTATTACAGCACTGTTATTTGAAAGCATTATGCTACTTCTAAATCAGCCCTTAAAATCGTTATATTTGAATTCAAGTACAATTTCGTAACAATACGTTAAAACCGTTAAATTCAAATTGGTAGTGCAATTTCGTAACAATCTGTATAAGAAGACAATGTAAGACGTTTTAGAGCAAGCGATAATCAAAGTAAGTAACTTTGCTACCGGGTAAGTGTATACAGACGAGGACAAAATGCTTACATCCTAGAAATATCGTAGCCGAAACCAAAAGAGCCGATTGAGAGACGAAGCATTTATCTCGTGTGATTGTATATATTTGTTTATTTCCGCCAATTAGTAGTTTGCCGATTGAAAGTTGAATAATTTATCTCATAGGATTGCTTCCATAGATGTTACCCCAATTCCTTAGTTCTTGGCCTACCGAGTGCCGAATTATTAAATAGTTTTTGTCGAATTGCAATACTAATCTTATCAAGAATTCATCTCGTCGGCTTTCCTAATCGTTTATAATTTCAGACTAAGAAACGACAGTATTCGAAGCATAGCCTCTTTGACGACTTCACATGAAAACAAGTAAGACAGCTATATTCGGCTCTGCCGAATCTTATATACCCTTCACCAAATTATACTTCAAAATACAAACTTTAAATATTTGAGGTAAACAAAATTTATTTATTTTTTCCAAAGTTGTTTTTTTAATTTTTTGGAAAAAATTTTTTTTAAATGTAGGTCCAACTTACTATGGTCTTATACGTCGTTGCAAGGGTCTTTGAAATATCTATCATTAGATATCCATATTGTCAATATTAATGACTTAATAATCCAGATATAGGTCAAAAATAGGTCAAAACTTGAGATTGTCCTGGTTTTTTCCTCATATATCAGCCATTTGTGGACCGATTTTACTGATTTTAAATAGGAAACTTCTCGAAAGCATGTCTGACAGATTTATTGAAGATTTGGATCCCGAAGATATCTGAGGTCTTCAGAAAATTGATTTCAACAGACAGACGGACATGGCTTAATCGACTCCGTTATCTATAAGGATCCAGAATATATATACTTTATAGGGTCGGAAAATTCTATTGTGGAAATTACAAACGGAATGACACACTTATATATATAAAAAACAGAATCATATCCCGAAGACTCAAGGTAATTCTTTGTTAAAATACATTTAAAAGAAAGCTTATTTTGGGTCCATCCTAATGTAATATAAGTTCGAAATGGAGAGATTATATATTTTTATTTGCTTCTAGTCATGAATCTTATACTCGTACCATAATTAACAGTTAAATTAAACCATAAGTTAAGGTTAAAAATAAGACATTTGCACAAGAATGTGGGTTAGAAAAACAAGATGAAAGCAAAACAGCAACAACAAAGAAGGAACAATGAAACCATGTATGAATATCTACTGCTTATGTTGGAAATTCATGTCATGCCATGAACATTTACAAATACATGTGGATATGTACAAATTAATGTACATATGTTTGTATGTGTAAACAACTATGTAGGAGCATGTAAACATTTCCAATTATATAACCAGATATCTTTAAATATAATATATTTATTTTCACAAGTCTTTGGTAAACAAATGTTTAGTTAACACCTTTTGGAAAACAACGTGACTTGTGCCAAACACTGAAAGGAATATCAAGAAAAAAAAGAGAGAAAATTTAGATTAGAGAGGAACTTATACCATTTTGAAAATTAAAAAAGAAACTGTCACTTTTATAAAATCTTTCTTAAAACATATTAAAAGCTTCCTTAATTACTTAAAAATATAACATTACCCTCATTTCCTTTAGAAGTCCCATTAAAGAAACTCACATTATGTGAAAATAGTCACATTATTTGCAAGTTGTTTAATCGATTGTGCTCTTATCAATAAAAAAGCTTGTAACGAAACTCTTTTTAAATCCATACCAAACTTATACAAACATTTGTATACATAAACCATGTATTTATGTTTGTGGATATGTATCATTTTCATACATAATTTGCCACAGCATTAAGATGCCATTAGCAAAAAGATAATCAGCAAAAATTCTTTAAGTGTATAAAAATACGGCACACTCTGATACCAGTAAGAAGATACTTCAAGGACGGACAGACAGACCGACAGCCATACACTTTAACACACTTTTTCTTAAATGAAAAAAAGAAGCCAAAGAAGTAAAATAAACTTTCTTATATTCTCCTTGATAAAACCTTTCTTTTGAGTTTTAACCCAGCAGGAAATTTAGTCCTAAAGATCAAATATCAGAAGTTGTTTCTTAGGTATAAAGGAGAAACCATTTATCTTTAAATAATATTCAATTATCCGTGTGATGATAATAACCATGCTTCTGGTGTAGATAATCTTTATAATACTGTTACGAAATTGCATTATCAATTTGAATTTAACAGTTTTAACGTCTGGTTTCAACATTCACCATCATTTGTATATATTGTCATAAGTGGATATTTCTACTTATCAGCACAGTGCTGTCAACATTAATTGTTAAAGCTGCTAATATTAACATTAAGGCTGCTGAAAGCTCTAGAAATGGTACATTCTAGTTTTGTCCGTTAGATAATTCATGATACTTCTAGAAGATGGCACTGTGTATATAAATAGTAACAGCAAGTTGCAGTTAGTCAGTTAGACTAAACATCAATTGCACTTCCAGTGTGTTTTTAAAGTATGTAACAACTATAAGTGTGTATATTAAAAGAGTGTGACAATTTAAATTGTTGTGTAAATTTAAATAAATAAAGAGTTGTTACAAATGTTAAACCACTGATCGCTTTTATTAGCAGTTAAAATAATACGGTTTATTTAAAGAAAATAAACCACCATTTTTAAAAGGTAAAAACGTAACAATACATATCTTCGCTCTTAATGGATCGTATTACATGAGTTGTTCAAGAGTAATGCAATGCAGTCCTTTTTTCTATTTTATATGCTTCTACATAAACATTGAACTTTCAAGCCATGTGTTAATCTGTCATTCACATCCACTTAATATTCATTAAACTAGATTGTTGCGATCTCTGGATTGAGTCATGCAAACAGGGTCGACTTTGATTCGAATTATGTTTCATTATCTTTATTTATGGATTATGTAAATATTGGCGAATCTGAAGCACTTGCTGGACGTGATAATTCAGTATGATGTTCGTTGGAATAAATACATTTTAGACTCATTAATATGCTTCGTAATTTTAACCAGAACAAGAAATACGTCACTCCTTTAATTCGTCTTACTATTTACGCTGTCTAAAACCGAGCGAAAATCGGATACAATATTATGTAAGGGAGGATGTTTCAATAGGGTATCAAACTTTAATAATTCATTAGAACATCTTCGAACTCCGCGACCCAAAGCTGCCGCCTCACCATAACTTCTGCAGGAGTTCTCAAAATGAGGAGGAGGAAGGTACCATCTTACACTTCTTTTGCAATGGTCCGGCAGTGGGTGATCTGCGTGCCAGGCTTTTAGGAAGACGATCCTTTAGCAACCTCTCCGAATTATCATAGGATAAGCTGATGGTTAATAAGGCCGAGCATGCAAATGACACCTAATAGTGGTCCGGTTTCTGTCGCATGATGGTCGCTTTTGAATTATTCTCTCCTTTAACTTCTATCTATAATTTATCTTATTAACTCTATTCTTACTTAACTTATCGCCCTCCCTCTTCTTTTACTTCTCTCTCTTCTCCTTAATTTTCTCTTCCTCAGATAACACAAAGAAACAATTAATGGACTCAAATGAGCTGTCCTCAAGACGAAAATCGTTGGACGCCTACCTGTGAACGTAACCTAACATAGCCCTTTGGTTCACTATAATCCATTGATTGATGGTAAATTTGCTATGCTCCCCAAAGGATAACAAACTCCGACTCAATGTAAGAACCTCTATTTTCTCCGGCATACAACTCGATGGCATGGGTTATTTTTAGCTTTGAGGGTCGGTGTGATTTATTCGCATAGACCTGCGACTTAAGAAAATCCCACATGAATAAGTCATCGTACGAACTAGGTGGTCAGTTCACATCACCTCCCGTGCTCGTTCATTCAGAATGTCGAATGTTGCATGTGCTGTGTGGGACTTAGTGCCGCGGCGTCCAGTTGAAATCCCATGTCGTTGTATCCATATCATCCAATTCACGTTAAAATAATTTGGAAAGCATCGACCTATACCGCTTGCAGTTAACGGTAAATGCCTGGGTCGATGATGCCCCCAGCCCAATATCCATATCAAACAGTGGCTTTTTCCTAACGCATTGGAAGCTCTTAGAACTCATGTGGAGTGATATTGGAAATCGGCATCATAACGTAAAATGAGCGAAGAGCGCGAGGTATTTTGCATGTGTTTTTGAACGCTATATCCGTCTACGGTGATTTGGTAAAACAAACTGAATAAATGACAGCCAATACGACATATCTAGCTTCAACAATATGGACGATATCAATTGTCAAAGTTCAGAAGTTCGTATTGTTATTTTAGAGCAAAATAAAATCGTAGAGGGCATTAATATATTTAATAACTTAAAGAAAATTATATAGTTAATAAGTTATGGTTGGCTTCATAATGAAATTTTTTTGTGAAATTTTGAAAAAAATTGTTAATTTTCAAGGTGTCAATTTAGTTCGAGTTCGAAGTGGCAGATACTGCTCCTCTATCCAATAAGAAAGATAGATGTTAAGAACACATTTTGCTTTCTACTTAAAAAACTTATGATTCATTCATGATGATAACTATTTGATCTTATCTGTGAGAAGAATATTCAAGAACTTTCCAACTGGGTTATAACAAATAATTGTGTTTATATAAGATTGTTGGTTCGGAGACCCAAATTACCAAATGTTTTAACGTTTTATTTTTGTTAGTTATTGGCAGTATTTAGTACGAGCATGAGAATTTTAATGTTTGTTATTGTTTGTGTGAATAATTTGCTTTTGTATTGGTTTAAAATATATTCAAGTACACACCATGTTTTTTCTATAGGTTGGTGTTAGTAAAAATGTGTCTGCTTGTGTGTATTTGGGCTTGTTATATATAGAAAAGAGCATCTGTTGAAATGTTGCTTCCGTTTCCGTTAAGTTTTTTTTTATCGTATTTTTTTGGAAATTTGTGACGGTAAAACATTAATGGCAGAAATACAGTGGTTTATTAAGGTCTAGAAAGTAAGATCGAAAGCGATCCAAACGAAATAATGACAAATTAACAAACTGAAGAACTGCCACACCTAATTTAAAACAAGTCCTTAATAGTTAGAGTTTTCAACCGATTTCTTTGTTGTACCTTGTTGTACCAATGTGATTTCATGTTTTATTTACAGTGATGTGTTGGAGTCTATTTACTTGTTTGCCAATTCGCTGTGTGTGTTTTTTTATATTAAAATGTATTTTAAAAAATTTTATTTATTCTTGTTTTTTTATTTTTAAAGCAAGAACACAAAAGCTCGAAACACTTTGCAGAAATACCAACATACGCGGACAAATAAATAAGTCTCATTTATTTATATAACAGCTTTGTATAAATATTTAACAATTTATTTTAAACGAATGCCCAGTACACATTTGGGTTACAAAGGCATGAATATATTGCTTTCTTAGTATAAAAGCATCACAACTCAAAATATAAAGTTTCGAGTCAAGTGACTTTGCTTAATTCATATTACTTGTATGTCCAATCTGAGAAGAAACAACACTGCAATCCATTCATTGCATTCGGAAGACCAGCAAAACATTAAATTCAGAATGGTGCTTCATCCGCATTGTCGTGATAGTCCAAAAATATTCAAATTTTTTTTTTAAATATTGACATAAACAATCCTGAATGCTGATTATAATTTTGAAATTTGAGTTTGAGAACTACAGAAGGACTCTTTATTGCCTAATTTATGTCTTGAGTGACAAAACCTTTATTTTGATAGATATCCCACTCGCATCCCATCAACGACCAAGAAGCTCTTAAAGGAAAAAATCTAAGCTTTATTTTGAGCAAAAAAATTGAAAAGGGCCAATTTTAAAAAAAAAATCAACAATGTTTATAATTTTGCAAAAAAAAGTCAAAAATTGTATGTCTTGAGTTACAAAATATTTATTTTGATAGATATCCAACTCGGATCCCATTAAGCGACCAAAAAGCAATTCAAGTAAAAACCCTAAGCTTTCTTTTGAGCCAAAAAAGGAAAAATTTGGAAAAAAAAAATCTTTGATTTTAAAAAAAAATTTAAATTTTACAAACAATTTACTTATTGTGATAAACAAGAACGTGTACTTGTCTTTTGTTTGTATAAATAAAATTGGCCGGTTAGAGGGTTAAATAGTTGGTTTACTTGTCATCAAATCCCCCATATATAAAAATTAATCGTGGTTTGTTCGGATGCTGAAACATGAAAACGACTGAACCAAATTGAATACTTTCTTCTGCGGATTTGTTCGTAATTGCTACGCGAAGGTTTAGGTGGTTGGCGATCATTTCATTGGACAGCTCATTTATTTGGGATGTGCGATCATGACTTTCTGATATTTTTATTAAAAGATTTTTGAGAATCTGTGAATTTTTAATAGAAAAAACTGAAAGTAGCCACAGATTAAGCTTATGATCTCAAAAAACTCACGATTTACTGAGTTACAGCCCAGTTTCATAAGTTTAAATTTTCATATAAAAATCGGTTTTTGGTGAAAAATAAAAATTATCACAGCTTAAGCGTATTTCCTCCAAAAGCAAAAGGATTGAACCGTATAAGTTTTCTCTGGTGAACTTTTTAGAATCGAAAATTAACAAATTCCGGTAAATACTTCCAGTGCTTTAATATTGATTCCACGAATGATGAACTAACGAATTCATGTGTTGAAAACGAAGACGACAATTATCTAGTTGAATTCCAAAACTCTTTAAATTTGCCTTGCATGCAGCCTCATTATTTGCATCTCAAAGTTGGATCTGTCATCATTATGCTACGAATTATGTCATCATTTTGCCTCGAAATAGTGCAATGGAACCCCACTGATTGTGAAGAAAATAATGAACAATGTGATACATAGTGGCAAGGATTTTGAAAGGGCCGTGGAAGGGAAATGAATGCCAAAACCCCGTTCCAGTTCCAACGTATTCAGTTCCAAGTACAACTTGCATTCGCGATGACCATTAACAAGTCGCTAGAAGTGCACGGTATAAATCCGGAATTGTCAAGCTTTTCTCACGGACAGCCATATGTCGATTGTTCCCGAGATGGGATACTAATCACACTCTTTATTTACACTCCGGAGCAGAAAACGAAAAATGAGATCGTGCAGCCTTAAAATTAATATTGACTAATATCATTGTTTAATTATTTTTATATATATAAGTTATAAGTTTGTCATTCCGTTTGTAATTTCCACAATATAATTTTCCGACCCTATAAAGTATATATATTCTGGATCCTTATAGATAACGGAGTCGAGCCATGTCCGTCTGTCTGTTGAAATCAACTTTCCGAAGCCATCAAATAACTTACATAGACGATTCATACATCAATATCTCCGGAATTCTTCCGGCTCGGTTGCTATTTAAAGTCGAGAAAATCGGTCACAAATGAATCCGAATTTTTTTTTGTTAATATTAAAAAAAAATTAAAATTTTAAAAATTTAAAAAAAAAACTATTTGAAAATTTTTTTTTTCAAAAAATTAAAAAAACAACTTTGAATAAAAAATAAATTTTATTTACCTAAAAATATTTAAAATTTTTATTTTGAAGTATAATTTTGTGAAGGGTATATACGTTTTCGTGTTAATGGATGTTAAACTAATATAATTCAATGAAATTAATTAATTCAATTTTTTTTTTTTTTGTACCGGAATTCTGTTCAGCTTTTAATTTAAATATAAGATATTGAATTCAATTAACTTCCAAAAATGTTGCATTTATTCTATAATTGAAATTATTTTATTGCGTCATTTTATAACGATCATAAATTTTCAATCAAAAAACCAGTTTCGATCGATTTACTGAAAACGAAGTTTACGATCATTTCATTAGACGGTTCAGAATATGTTCTTATTAATTTGATTATCTATTTTCCCCAAATATTGGACGCTATGAAGTCCATATAATTATAGGAAATTACATTTATATAATTGAAGGCGAAAAGTGTTTCATTCAATCTATAATTTTAATTATATTAGATACTAGCTGACCCGGTGCGCTTCGTCACCCCAATTAGAAGAAAGAAATACTACTATCAAGTCTCACTTTGTGAATCTAATTGTAAATGTCTAATTTCATATTTCTGGATCCATTATTATAGAAAATGCTAAATGTGTTCCTAATTTTAAATTTTTAGGTTTATTATTATAAAATATTCAAAAAGTACCATTGCAATAAGGAAATAGTACCATTGATTATCACGGTTTTGAAATTCTTCGATTTTTTGGAAACTCATGTTTCTGAGTTCTTTGTTATAGAAAATACAAAAAAGTACCATTAGAAATAAAAAAAATTACCAAAAAGTCTCCCCCTATAATTCTCCCTCACTTACGACCATATACGCTTATTATTACAGAAAATTCAAAAAGTACCATTAGAATATAGAAAAAAGTACCAAAAAGCAGCCACTTGTGGATTCCCACTCACTCGGGTCCATATAAGCTTTATTGCATGTTTCTAGGTACATTGGTGAAGAAATTACAAAAAGTACCATTCGAATAAAGAAAAAATACCAAAAAGTCTACCCCTAGAATTCTCACTCACTTTAGAACATATACGATTAATTTCATATTTCTATGACCATTATTAAAGAAAATTAAAAAAGTTCCGCTACAATACATAAAAAAGTACCAAAAATAAGGGTTCGAATTTACAAAAAGTACCAAACTTATATTTTTTATTTTTTGATAAGTAAAGAATACGATTTAAAATTTGATTCTATGTTTATTGGTTTAAAAGATACGTAGGGTGCCAAAAAAGTACCAAAATACAGTTTTTACCCGTTTTCTCCCCTAAAAGTTTCGAATTTCGAAAAAGTACGAAACACCTGTCAGCTTATTTTTTGAATGGAGTAACATGCACTTTTATGTTTTTTTGTATCTTTATTACTTTTGAAGATATAAGGTTACCGAATTTACCCGTTTTTACCCTTTTTTACCCCCTAAACGTTCGAATTTCCAAAAATCCCTTCTTATCGGATCGTTTTTGGGAGGGAGCAACCCACAAAAATATACACTTTATGAGGTAGCAAATGAAATCACAAACGGAATGAAAACTTATACTCTTGCCACTCATGTTGAAGAGTATAATTAAATATTTATTGGGTTTTATTTTTAACACAATTATTTGTTTATATTATAAAAATACACACGCACTCAAAAATTCAGTTACTACTCCACTACTACCCAGCAGTTTTGTAAAAATGTTTCCATTTTATACACTTTTCACTAATAGCTCCAATTGAGATAATTTTAGGTCACTTGACATCTATGTTATCTTTGTAATGCACAAAAATGTCAATTGGTTAGTTTACACATTCCAAATAATCTAGCGTGAAGTCAATCGCCACCTTAGAGGCTCTAAGAAATCTAGGGTGTAGTCACTTACATTTTTTTGTACAGCACTTTAAAAAGTACGGAATAGTCTATTGGAGAGTCAATTATTTTTAAGTAACCTTTTGCAATTTATGTAGGATCAATTGACTAGGGAACACACACTTGTTAAAATAACTGGTTACATAACTAATTCTGTAACTAGTGGTGACCCCAAATGATGGGTAAAATCACTAGTTCTGCTGGGTGGTACATACTCGTGCACATTCATTGGCATTCATTTTGACTGTGATTTATGTTGTTGAACATAAATTTGGGTGACTTGTCGTTGTTGTAGTCCTCCCTGTAGTCGTCCTTGTTGTGTGTGTGTGTGTTTTTTTTATAAATATTTTCAATATGTTTCTCTCTTTTCTAAAACATGATGATGTTTTTGTTCGTGCTGTTATTTTGTTTATATCCTGATGTTGTTTCTTAGAATCTATTTTTTCGTCTGATTCTATTGAATAGATGACAATGGCTCTGGTGTTGTTGTGTAGCTGTAAACAAATGTAAATTATGTTTTTAAATGTGTGTTACCAGAAGAATTAAAGCAAAAAGGAATTTATTGATTCCTTTTTTGCTTTAGTTAGGTTCTTTTACAGCAAATGTATTCTATTTAGTTTATGTAAAGTCTGGATAAGTTGGTGTTAAATTCCTGGGAAGTATCTTTTTTAAATTTCCTTTATACTGAAACACAAGTGAGTGTACAAATTGTTGGTCGTTTAGAAGTATGTTTAAGCAAATGTTGGGGGAAAAAAAAGAAACACTCGAAAAACTATGGGAGTAACATTTAGGGGAAATAATAAGATTTGATAGGAGAAACGTTGGCATGTCGCGTTCGCTATCGGTACCGTAACAAACTTTTATAATAACATTTTACAGATTTGCAGGTTTTACACAAATTACCATCAGTTATTAAAATTTCAATAAATTTTTTTGTTTTTCTGATTAATTCCAACTATTTCTGTTTAAAACCTGTAAATCTCACTAGTACTGGAACAGACCATATATTTTATTGGATGTATAACTTAAAAATGCGAGATTTACAATGGATGGTGTATCTTTTGAACGCTGTTTTTGTTTTTAATAACTTATACGTCATTTATTCTCACTTAGTTATTGAACATTATAGTGTAACCAATAAAGTTTTTTTGCTTCGAAAATGTCGAATTTTGTACCAACAAAGCATCTAATGAGGGAAGTTTTGCTTTACTTCTTTATTTTGAAAAAAATGGTGCTGAAGTACGCCGATTGCTCACCAAAGCAAAAAAGTTTGCGAGCAACAGGATTCATCCAAAAGCAGGGAAATTGGATATCATACGAATAGAAGCCAAGAGACCTTGAAAGACGAAATGATGCTTCAACGCTATAAAATAAAATCATTACTTGCGCTGCAAAATGGATTCATTACAATAACCCGAAGCGTAAGAGATCACATGTGAAGCCCGGCCAAACAGCCGCATCGAAACCAAAGCCAAATATCCATGGCACTAAGGTAATGTTCTGTATTTGTTGGGACCATAAGGGTCATATCTATTATGAGCTGTTGATATCTGGCCAGACCATTACAGAGAACCTGTACCGAACGCAACTGATTCGTTTGAAGTGAGCATTGACCGAAAAACCCCCAGAATATGCGGCCTGACATGAAACCTTAATTTACCATCATGACAATGTTCGGACACATGTTGCAATATCTGTTAAAAACTATTTAGAATGAAGTAGTTGGGAAGTTTTATCTCAGCTGCTTTATAGTCCATACCGTGTCCCTTCCGACTACTATCTGTTTCGATCGATACAGAACGCTCTCTTTGGAATACGCTTCACTTTGGAACAGAGTATCCGATATTGTCTTGATTCTTTCTTGTTCTTTTGACTCGGAATCGATATGTTGCCAGAAAGATGGAAAAAGGTCTTAGCTAACAATGGCCAATACTTTGAATAAGTTTATATTGTACAAATGTTTCAAAGTAAAATCTAAACATTTAAAAAAATATCGCATTTTTAAGTCAAACACCCAATACAAATGGTCAGAATCTTGGATAATATTCGTTTACCCAACAAAACCTTTTTTAATCAAATACATTCTTCAGTAGGGAGGATCCATGTGAAAGCGTGCAGCCCACAGTGGTATGAGAAAAAAAAAAGAGGGAAATAAATCTGTAACTTCTAAACCCTTACTTTGAATGAAATTTCACATACTCAAAGGGGAAGTGTTGTCGAGTTTAAGTTTTGAATCTGGGCCTTATGAGCCCACCAGGAGCTGAGTCAAGGGTCCCCAAAGTAGGACACCTCGGGTATGGTCAATTTTAAAAATGATACTATTTCTTCGTTTGTGTTCCGATTTCAAAAAAATTACATATATAGAATCTTCTCATTGAGCACTACATAAAACTACATAGTCGTAGCTATCAATTATCTGTTAAATGTTGAAAATTAAATTTTCAACATTTTTACCCACCCTACTCCAGTTTTTTGATGACCGCGGTTCCAAGTATTTACCGATTTTCTCCATTTTTCTTTTATAGGATTAACAACAGATGTATATATCAAATAAAGGAAGAATTGTTTAAAAACCATAACTGAGTCCAAAATTATATGCATTTGAATTAAAAAAAAATTAAAAAAGGCGATTTTTCGCTAGTTTTTGGAGAAAAAAGTACTTTTATTCTTTTTCAGTTATCTAAAAAATTGCTAAGAGGATGTATAATAAAAGCTAAATTAACGTCAAATATTTTAATAGAAAAAAAATTATAATTTTTGATACCCAGGGGACCAAGTCCATTCAAAAAACGCCTATTTTTTATGTAAAATTCAACTTTAGGGCAAAAATTCTAAAGTTGCATAGTCAATATCAAAATATAGTAACCCATTTTAGATGGCCCAATATGTTCGTAATGATTTTGTAAAGGGTTCCGATAACCCCGCCCCTGGTGTGGATATTATAGCCAAAAAACGAAAATATCCCATTTTTGGAATTTTTCAATACTTTTTTTGGAAATTGCGGGATTCGTGATTATAAATTTCAAAATTTGTTTTTATTTTTCTATTTTCAATAAAAAAATCTATATAAGTTTAAAATTTCATTAAAAAATATTCATAAATAAAAATGTTATTATAATTTAAAAAATTTGTATTTATGCAAAAACTCAATAAAAAGCATTTTTTGTCATATTTTTCAAAAAAGTATTCCATGAATTTTTTAATTGTCAAAAGTTATATACATTATTGAAAAGCAGACAAAATCCTCTATCCATTGATATATAATATGTCTTATGTTTTTGACGTGGCAAATTAATTAGGGAAAACTTAACAACTCGCATATTTGCAAAAATCGTTTTTTCATATAAATTCATATGAAAATGTAAGAAAATAGAAAACTGAACACAGTCGATTCAATTTCAATTTATATGGCAAAAACACAGGTGCTTAAATTTGTATATGATTTTATATGAAAAAACGTATTAAAAGTTTTTCTTTATAACTCCTGAACTAATCGAGTCTCCATCGAATGTTTTTTTTTCATGAATATAGTAGAGAGTTTAGATGTCCTCATATCATGTTCGTTTTTAATTTTTAACAACGCGATCTTTGATATTTCTTACATTGAAATATATACTCCGAAAATTGATCTTTAACATTTTGGATGTAAACAATTTTATTCAAACCATTCTAAAGTCAATATCATTGCCTTTAAAATGGAATCAAAAGTTATGTTGGACTTTGAGCAGATTCATAGTTATGGGCAATTATCTTTATATACTTTTAAACAATTTTAGCATATTTTTGAATTTTCAAATCGAGATAATTTTGAACTGAAATTGGTTTCCGATGAAAAAGTCATTGATTTGAGTAACCCTTTGCAACCAAAATATGGTAAATTTCATTAAAATCGAAAGTGTCAAATCCGAAAATAGCAGTTTTCTGTCCGTTTTGATATGGATTCTATCTCCCAGTATACATTGTTTTATTTAATTATAACATTTTTGATTTCAATTTGAAATTTTTATTTGAGTGTAAGTTTTTATGGTTTTTCTGCTGAAATGTAAATCTTGTTTTTTTTTGTCTTTAAATTAATTTTTATTTTTTTTTTGTACTGTATTTAGTTATTTTATTGTTTTCTTTTTTCACTTAAGTTTTCTTATGCACAATTTTAATTAAAACTTATTTCTAAGTTATTGCTTTATTTGACTTTCTGTTGTTGTTTTGATATGTAACATATTGAAATCTTAGTACTATTAGAATTCTAAGAAAGTACTCAAACTACAGCAATAAATAAAAGGACAAAATTTACACAATTTAAATTGTCTTTAAAACAACCAAAAGTAATACAGTGTGTTGAGTAATTGAAAAAAAATTTTAATATGTATCAAAATTTTAATATGTATCAAGAACTAAACCAATAAAAAGCTTAACCTAGAGTATTAAAATAACTAGTCCAAAAATGCAAGAGATTTGAATGGTTAAATCAAAAACTATATATTAACTCCATAGATCAGAAATATTTGGTATTGAAATAATAATAAGAAATAATACATAAGTTTTTACATTTTTTTTGTACAAATTTTCCCTTTCTATTACATTCGATAATTTAATACTTACTCTTCTCAAACCTACTGTAAAAGTTCTGTAATTTTTTTTGTACAACTTACCAAATTTAAGTTTTAAATATTTTGCTGTGTCAAATAAACTATTTACATTATATCAAATTGTTTAGATTCATACCCAATATGTTTCAAGTTTCATTACAACCCCAAAAAAAAAACGAAACTAGAAAAACTCTACAATTGCAATAAAAAAAAACTTTAAAGTTTAGTTTTCCAATTTTTTTTGTTGTTAGCTGTTGTACAACACAACTACATCTAACAATTACTTTGTCCTTACAACAGCAAGTAAGTAACAAAAACAACATTAAATGAACATGTAGAACATACATACGTCAGGATTTAAATAAACTTTTTGATTTCCACAATTAAGAGAAATCTTTGCAGTAGGCAACACAACAACAGGAAAAACATTTTGTCAGAGAAGCAAAAAGAGGATAAAACAAGTAAGAGAACTATATTCGGCTGTGCCGAATCTTATATACACTTCACCAAATTATACTTCAAAATACAAATTTGAAATAGTTTTAGGTAAACAAAATTAATTTTTTTTTCAAAGTTTTTATTTTAATTTTTTGGAAATTTTTTTTTTTAGAATTGTTTCTTTTTATTTTTTTTAAATTTAAAAATTTTTTTTTTATTTTTAAAATTTTTTTTTAATATTTAACGTAAAAAAAATCGCGTTAAAAAATATTTTTCCGAATTTGACCCATTGTAGGTCCAACTTAGTATGGTTTTATATACATCATTGCAAAGGTCTTTGAAATATCTATCATTAGATATCCATATTGGCTATATTAATGACTTAGTAATCCAGTAATCCAGATATATGTAAAAAATAGGTCAAAAATCGAGGTTGTCTCGGTTTTTTCCTCATATGTCAGCCATTTGTGGACCGATTTTGCTGATTTTAAATAGGAAACTTCTCGAAAGCCTGTCTGACAGAATTATTGAAAATTTGGATCCCGAAGATATCTGGGGTCTTCAGAAAATTGATTTCAACTGACAGACTTACCGACAGACAGACGGACAAACTTATATATACCCTTCTCACGAAGGTGAAGGTGAACGCTAAAAAAATTGCACCGAATCATGGCTTGCGATGAAAAATGGATCCATAACGATAACCCGAAGCATAAGAGATCGTACGTGAAGCTTGGCCAACCAGCAGAATCGAGACCAAAGCCAAATATCCATAGTGCTAAGGTAATTTTCTGTATTTGTGGACCCTTCTATCTATTATGAGCTGCTGAAATCTGACCAGACCATCACATGGAATATGAGGCCAGACATTAAACCGTAATATTCCATCATGACAACGCTCAGCCTACCTGTTAATAAGTATTTACAATAAAGTGGTTGGGAAGTTTTGCCTCACCCGTTTTATAGTCAAGACCGTGTCCATCCGACTACTATTTGTTTTGATAGATGCAGAACGCTCTCTCTAGGATATGTATCCGAAATTGGCATGATTCGTTCTTGGTCTCAAAAGATGAACAGTTCTATTGGCTCGTAATCCATATGTTGTCAGATGGATGGGAAAAGGTCATTGCTACTTCGAAACTAAAAATTTCGCATCTTTAAAAACGTTGTATCAACATTGTACAGTGGGGCAGAATCAACATTTTTTGGAAATAAATCTGTCATTTTTATCGGTATAAAATTTTATGTGGGCCTAGCCAAGGAGTATCCAAGTTTAAGTTATTAAAATGGACCCTACAAATGCTCCAGGGGCGCTGCTATGGGGTCTCAAAGTAGGGCACCTTCGATATGTACAATTTTTAAACGTCTTATTACAAAGATTTTTATGTTTTTTAAAAGGGCTCGGCTTTTTATACCCTACACCACCATAGTGGGGAGGGTATATTGGGTTAGTGCTGATGTTTGTAATATGTCTAAATATTGTCTCAACACCCACCTTAAAGTATACCAATCTGCTCAGGATCACTTTCTGAGTCGATTTGAAATATAATTCAACAAAATTTGGTACAAGCTCTTCTATTGCCCCAAGGACAAAGCCTATTGAATTTAGTTAGAATCGGTCTATTATTTCTCCTAGCCCCCATACGATTGCCCTAACTGAAAATAGTTAAGCTCTCATAAATACCTTAGTTATATAGATATCCAAACCAAATTCAGCAAAAATAAGTTTTATATATGTAAGTCAAACTCGTATCACCAAATTTTGTGATGATCGGTCCACAATTAGTCATAGCTACCATATAGGCCCACTTCCGAAAATCACTTTAACTAGCATAAATCTCTTAAAAACATTGGAATTCTTAGAAAACTCAACACAAATAATTTATATATATAAAAAAGTCATGTCACTAAATTTTATAACGATCGGTCCATAATTAGTCATAGCCCCCATATAATGCCCACTTCCGAAAATCATTTTAATGAATGTAGATTTCTTAAAAATGTTGGTATTCTAATAAAATTCAATACAAATAGGTTTCATACATATATACAGAAGACATGCCACATAATTTTATTGTGATTGGTCTATAATTAGATTGGTGTAGGGTATCACATGGTAGGGCTTGACCGACTATACATTCTTACTTATTTTTATAATAAAAAATGTGTATAAATTTTCTTATATTTTATTCAACAAGTCAATAATGGTTCTGACATTTTATATTAAATATGAAAAAGTCAAAGCCAAAAGCCAGTGAAGAAATGCAGTCTAGAAACCATTTCGATCTTGTTGTAGTTGAGAGCTTTGGTAACGTCGCGACGTTTGGGATTCTTCTCGCGTCAGTGTCGATGGCATATTGGTATCGGGCTGTCTGAGAGACACCACGATTATTCAATATATTAATAAAGGTACTTTTACCTCTCTTCTCTACTGATAGTGTTCGGCATAGACTTAAAACTATTCATAAGAACTCTATTCCATTTTCATTTATGTTGACTATAGCTTTTATACCCTTCATTTTCCATTCCATTTTCATCCTATTCCTTTTCATTTCAACCAAGAAAATATTTCCTATTTTTTTTATATTTTTCCACCAACTTTTTTAGATTTATTTTACAATTCACTGTTAAATCCGCCGTTAAGATAGTTTAAATACCCCTTATTTTATTTACAAATTTTGAAATTAAATTAAAGTTTAAATCTCTTTTAAATGAGTTCATAATAAAATACACGGAAATGAGAATTTTCTTTTGCCAGCATAGGAATGCAGTGCGGTTTTTATTTTTATTTTAAATCTGTGTGTAATTTTTTATACCAGTTCCCTTTTTTTCAACATGTAACTCTTAACTGTTTTTTATGCATTACAAAGCATGTACTTACATAGTTTTTTTTATTATTTTTTGTTTATTATTTTGTTTTCGTTTTATATTTATTTTAATCCTTTTCGTGCTTAAAAGTGGCTTTATTTAAATATTTTATTGTTCATGTTGCATGGAAAATGGGGAAAATGAATGTAAAATATATACATTCATAGTTATAATTCGAGCGGGAAAAAATTTTAGGGCTTCACTTTATAGGCCTTCTAAAAGATCTGTTTACACATTCTAAAAGATGTTAAACTCATTACACCCTGCCTTCTCGCAGAAGATGTTCTAGAAGGACTTTGCTTCTCCTATTTAGTTAAAATTCAAAAAAGATTGTTTTTGCAATTATTCCTTGTCTCTGTATAATAAAATTTATTTTGCTCTTATAATAAACTGTTATCTGAAACCAGAAGAAGGTACAAACCATAGAGAAACAACAAGAGCGGAAACTAGAAAAAAACTCAAACCAAAATTTTATTTGTTTTCACATTATTTTATTTACTAATACATTCTCATCAGTTAGGCTTTTGACAACTGAGTTAGGTCTTTGACAGCAGAGTTTCCGCTCTATGTATATTTCTCTATGGTACAAACTCTTTTAAAAAATGTAGCCTTTTTTTTATTTTATGTTGGGAAGTTCGAGTCATACTTTAAATTCCATTCTTTAGGTTTTATGCTGAATTTATTAAGAATATTTTCCCTAATAACCCTCTTTAATAACATAATTCAGCAAACCTTCAATTAGGCTTTCATTTCTATGAGGCATTAAGCATTAAGCCTTCAACGGAAGACCTTCTAATATGCCATCTTAAGTAGGCGTTCTAAAAGATCTCCTTAATAACCTTTTTTTATGACTTGCTTCAGCAACCTTTTTTTCTATGGAGCATTACGTGGCAGTCTCCTTATAGGCCTTCAACTTAAGACCTTCTAATATGCCTTCTTAAGTATGCAAGACCTTGGTTCCTAATAAAACGACATGTAAAATTGAAAAGATTTTGCCATGCGGCTTGTTGTCCTTGTGTCGGTAAAATAAGGCCTTCAGGAAGGCCTCTTTACCGCATATTTTACCCGCTGTTGTACATTCGAAAAATTCGCTTGCTACAGATTCTGTTGTTGTTTGTTGTTGTTGTGGCTTATTGCTGTTGTTGTTTACTACTTACACTGATGGCAGCAGATCAGTCTTCCAGATGAATGCCTTTGATGATAATTTTCTCTACGGTTGTTTAATTTGTGGCACAAAAATGTCTTGAAGAGTCGGTTTGCTTAAAATTGTTTGTCTGCTGTTGCATCTCTCTTTTGTTTCCAATTTAAAACAGTATAATAACTTTAAATCTGCAATACATCCATCATTCATTGCTGTGGCTTTAATTAAACAATAAAAACAGTTTAATTGAACAATTTAATATTTGATGGCCAGAATCACTGACATCTTTTTTCATAACTGATATTTGCCAGAGGAATTTTTATAGGTATATATTGACATAAGATAATTTAAAATGGGAGTAAAAATAAGAATGTTTATAAAATTTACTGTTCACTCCTTGAGGATCAATCCAGAATTTCTGAGAGAGTTAAAGCAAAGAATATAAATAAATGATTTGTATTATTTTGGTTAAAGCTAATAACATCTAAAACAATTCGTTTTCTAATTTGTGCTTGCTATTTGCAATACAATTTTACCAATATAGTGGTTAATAGACATTTTATTATTTGGAATTTATAGTTAAAAACTGTAACGAAATATTGGCAAATAAATAAACAACAAGTAAGAGAGCTATATTCGGCTGTGCCGAATCTTTATACCCTTCACCAAATTATACTTCAAAATAAAAATTTTAAATATTTTTAGGTAAAAAAAAAATTTGTTCCCAATGTTTTTTTAATTTTTTGTAAAAAAAAAAAATTTGAAATTTTTTTTTTAAATTTTAAAATTTTTTTTTGGGTTTTTTAATTTGTTTGTAATATTCAGCGAAAAAAAACTTTTGGTGAAAAAAATATTCAGTTTAAAAAATATTTTTTCCAATTTTTACCCATTGAATAATTTTTACTCTTTGAAATATCCATCATTAGATATCCATATTGTCTATATTAATGACTTAGTAATCCAGATATACATAGAACCGATTTTCACGATTTTAAATAGCAGCCGAGCCGCAAGAATTTCAGAGATATTGATGAATAAATCGTGTATGTGAGTTATTTGGGGTCTTCGGAAAGTTGATTTCAACAGACAGACGGACATGGATTACTCGACTCCGCTATCTATAAGGATCCAGAATATATATGCTTTATAGGGTCGGAAAATTATATTGTGGAAATTAGAAATCATAAAATTTCATGATTCAAGAGATATCAAATCCCAAAGTTTTTATATTTTCAAATTGTTGTTTCAACAAAATTTAAAAACATGTTTTCGATTCTAATAAAAACTGAATATGTAGAACCATTTCACATTATGCAATTAGTTGCGCTAGTCTTTTGTGCAATTCTTATGTTAGTAGATGTCAGAGGTAAGGTCGGGTTAAGGAGAAAATTTTGTTTAAAATTTGAGTACAGACTTGCTTGTACTTGGGAAGTTGATTTTGAAATGGGACCGATTTAAAATTGAAGAGTTTCGAGGAAATTGCGAAATTTATTGAATTTATTTGTTAATATAATTTGTTTACTCTATTACAAAAACAATTGGGCTATATTCGGATGAGCCGAATCGTTAATACCCTTCACCATAATTTATTTTTTGCTGAATAAATATTTAAGTGAAAAAATATTTTTGTGAAAAAAATTCTGTCAGATGGTTGGTAAAAAATGTTTAGTGAAAAACGTGGTGAAAATCCCTTATTTAGTGAAAAACAAGTCGATCGGTATACTTTCAGGTGGGTGCTAGACTAATATTTTTGGGCGTTACAAACATCTGCACAAACGCATTATATTCCCACCATCCTCATTCAGCATTTATTAGAATAGAAAACCTTTGAAATTTCGTTTTAAAAGCATGAAATATTTTGGTATTAAATTATAGCGGATTATCGATGTCAGAATTTTGTTATATTTAATCATCTATATGTAAATGAAATGCAAATACAATTTTTAATTGGTATTGTTTTCAACGTTTTATTTTTTTATTTTGAAAAATTTTAACTTGACCCAAAACTCGAAAATGCAAATAAAATTGGGACCAGTAGTTTGTAAGTAACAATTATGTATTATTTAATTTAATTTTGTGCTTCGCTTCCCCTATCGTAAAAGAAATTAAACTTAATTATTCTTAATTATTCTTATTCTATTTTTAAATAGAACTTTTGTTTTTTCGTACCACTTTCACAACTTTTTCCAAATCATAATCAGTGTTGCCAATTTAGCCCTTTTTGGGCTAAATTTAGCCCTTTTCAATCTTGTTTAGCCACAAAAAAATTAATTTAGCCTTTTTTCTAGCCTTTTTTATTTTCATTTAGCCATATATATTTACTCTAATGAAAATTATATATTTACTCTAATGATCTGAAATTTTTGCAGTTGAAAATTAGTAAAATCAATTCAAAAAAATTGGCAGGGATATTATGTCAAAAATTAATTAAAAATGTTGAACCAGTAAACAATTTAAGCACATACAAATGGTTGGACCTTCCATACATTAAAAACATGCCATAACTAATATAGAGAAAATGTACGTTATTTAAATAAAAATTGTTAATAAATATGTTAATGTTTTAGGCGCGAGTCCGGGCGTTTATAAAATCATATATAGGGTTAAAGAGAATACTTTTAACTTTATCTGGGCGATGTATTGAAGTAAATATAGTACTTTAACAAATATTTTATAACACATGACATGTAGTCATGTCATGACTACAAAGACTACAATCAAAACAATTTAGAAAGAAAAATTCAGTTCATTATCGATAATAACTTAGGTATGATCATTTTTATCTGATCAAATATAGAAAATTAACTTTTTCCAAATTTAAATTAAATATTTATGTTTACATATTTTGGCTACCTTAGTTTTGATATGTTTACTAACTAATGGCAAAATTTATGTTTTTGCCAATGAAAATCAATTCTGTCCGGCGACGTGTATAATTTTTAGAATATTTTTTTTCTGCATTACATGAGAGGCATATTTGCCATATATTCACTTATCAAAATATTCTCCATCGAAGTTATCACAAAGGATTACTTTATACATAATTTGTCTTTCATATTAATAAATTTGCATAGGAGCATTTTGCAGGTCAGGTGATAAATACGAGGCTTTAAAAACATCGGCATATGATATACGTGTGGCCCCATATTAAGTTATTTTAAAGTTAAGGATCAACATACAGGAATAAATATTCTTATTTTCTTGCATTTGAACGTGTGTAATATTCATACATTTTTGTTTGTCTATTCCGCATAGCCAAATGTAACATTCTAAGTTGTTTTTTGTGTCAAATGTATGTATTTTTTTAATTAAAAATTTTAGCCCTTTTTTTAGCATTTTTTTAGCCCTTTTTTAGCCTTTTTTTTCTAAGTATTTAGCCCTTTTTGCTCACCATGAATTGGCAACACTGATCATAATAAAAAGCTTATTTTATAATATTAAAACAACATTTTAAATTATATTTGAAATTTGTTTTATGATACGAAACTTAAAATAATAGTCAACTTTATGGACTTAAAATCGACTTTAGGGTTCTGTGGTTAGGCTGAATATATTTATTTAGTAATTAAAATCTAAAATTTTTCTTATAAATTAATCAATTTTTATTAAAAATCAGAGAAATTTACTAAATACTGTATTAACATTAAATTGACGTTACTTGACTAAATGTTCGTATTGATAGCTGCTATAGCTCTCATTTTTTCCTAAATATTCATATGGATAGTAAACAAGTAAGAGAGCTATATTCGGCTGTGCCGAATCTTATATACCCTTCACCAAATTATACTTCAAAATACAAATTTTAAATATTTTTAGGTAAACAAAATTTATTTTTTTTTCCAAAATTGTTTTTTTAATTTTTTGGAAAAATTTTTTTTTCAAATTGTTTTTAAATTTAAAATTTTTTTTTTTTAAATTTAAAAATTTTTATTTTATTATAAATTCTAGAATGGGAGGTGCCACGCCCACTATTAATTATTATGGACGACAAAATAATTGTTTCACAGTTTAGCGAATTTTAGTATTTTATGAAATTTCAAAACAAAAAGTAGCCTATAGTTCCTTCCAGACATAACAGGAACATGGCGTTATCGCCCTTGTTCTGAAAAGCACATATCGCTTAAAATTTAAGTTTTCGATTTGAAAACGTCAAACAGGTGTTCTGACAAACGAAACCGCTAGTGAATACTGAAACCAATAGCAAATCGTGGTTTTCAGAATATGCTGAAATACGTTTTGCGTTTTTCAAACCGTAAGGGATTTTAAAAGGCTGCGTTTTCCAGAACATGGGCGATAAAAAAGAAAATCGGTTCAGCCGTTTATAAAAACACACATTAATTTTTATATACATATGTACATATATTTCATGTCAAGTGAACCAACTTTTGAAATCGATGTTTTTCGATCGGGATGATCGAAAAAAAAAGTAAAAAATGATATGTCTTGAGTTAAAAAATATTTATTTTGATAGATATCCCACTAGCATCGCACTAAGCGACCAATAAGGTCTTCAAGGAAAATAACTAAGCTTTCTTTTGAGCAAAAAAATATTAAAAAATGGTACATTTAAAAAAAAAAAAAAAAAAATTATGTATCGAGTTACAAATCATTTAATTTGATTGATATCCAACTCACATCCCACTAATCGATCAAATAGGCCTTCAAGATAAATATCTAAGCTTTCTTTTGAGAAAAAGTTTTTGATTTCGGAAAAAAAATTCCAAATTTTTTTTTAATTTTTTTTCCAAATATTGAAGAAATAGCTATATATCTAACTATTTGGGACATATTTTGATATGAAAAATAGATAATAAGTTAAATGAATGAAAAGAAATACCAGTTTGGCCAAAATGTCAAAATTTTACCCCCTCTAACTCAGAGAGAAGATATCGATTTCAAAAGTTGGTTCACTTGACATGAAATATATAGATAAAAAATAAATTTAGTTTCCCATCGACTGATATAAATATTTCTACTGTGGTTCCGCCCTCTTTTACAGTTTTCTCTAACAAGTTGTGTTACAAAAAAATCGATATTTTTATTCAAATTTAATTTAACTTAAAGGCTTAAATGGTTTATTATTTGTATTAGTATATTATAAAATCATTATAAACCATTTAAGCCTTAATGACCCAGGCAAAAAAAGAATTAAGTTCATTAAACTTTTCACATTCATTTATCTTAGCATCACTAATTAATTAATTTATAATCATTAGTTGCAGTTGCTAAATGAAGAAACTTCTTTGTTGTCTTAAACCAATAACAACAACATCAACAAAATTGTAGCAAAAACCAGCAACAACAAGAACGAAGATGCAACGAAGTAAAAATAATTGCAACTTATTTGGTGCGTGAAAGAAATGCAATTTTAATGCACCATAATGGGTCTCTATGCACCACGAAAAAACATCGTTACCTGTATATGATGATAGTGAAGATGATGATGTGGATGGCGCTGAGAGGTAATAACGCTGATGATTATGATGTACAGGCAGAAATACACAAAAAAAAAACACGAAAACACAATGTTGTCCTATTTAAAACGTTTAAATTAAAAATAACATTATAATTTTTTGCTGTATGTATCTACAAAACAAATAAGTGTAAATTTAAATTTATATACTGCATGTTAGTGTACAACCCAGCAAACTTTAATATTTATCACACCTAAATAAATAATAATGTTAATATCCCCGCATCCCTTCGAAGTTCCTATCATAGCACACTTTTCGCGCTTTCTCGCAACCTCATTTGCACTTTTGTATTTTCGATACTCCTAAGGTGGAAAATTGTTCTCTGCCATTTAAAAACCAAATGCTGAAAGTTTGAGTAAAATCGAATATCGTTAAGAGGTTGCACATTATATTTGAAGTTTATAGTTTTGGGCCAAGGTAGCAATATTTTCCAATTCTAATTAAAGGGTCTTCCAATAGACAATACCGAACTTTGACAGCTAATAGCGGCCATATTGGTGAAGCTACATCTGTCAAATTGACTGTCATTTATTCAATTTGTTTTGACAAATCACCATGGTCGGATATAGCGTTCAAAAACACAGGCAAATAATAAAATTGTTTAATCAAATTGGGTGTTCTGTTCGGGCAACGTTCCGAGCGCTTCGCCCATTTTCCCGTTACTATAATCGTCCTACGGAGAGGACTATTCGCAGTGTGTTGTGATAAATTTGAGTCCACTGGTTCAGTAAACAATGAACGACAAAATGTAATATCTGCCGAAAACATTACCTCTGCCCGTGAGAGTGTGCAGAGAATCCGAAGCAGCAGATTTCGCGTCGCAGACCAGAAATTGTCGACCAGAAATTTGGGCCTACATCCGTAAAAAATTCAACTGGCCCAGAAACTGAATGTGAACGAAATTAGACATGTGATCGCGAACGATTCCTGAACCAGTTGGAAACTGACCTAATTTCCATAAAAAATCAGCTTCAGCAATGATTCCCATTTCTGAATGAATTTCAAATTTGGGATGATACCAATCCACATGAAATCCAAGAGTGTCTAATGCATCCCGAAAAAGTCACTGTTTGCTGTGGATTTTGGTTTGGCCGATGACCGACGGCCAGACCAAAAAGAAATAGGGACCGATGACTCCGGTCCCTATTTCTTTGACAACGACGAATATTTATTGGGATACTATTCGTGTGCATGTGTTAGTATTACACTTATGACAGTATTGGTGGTATGTTGATTTAACCAAATGATGGTGTTAACGGGGCTTATAATAATTTGCTTTTCTTTTGTTCCATTTTCATAATTTTTTTTTTTGTTTTGTTTAATTTGAAGAACCGTAAAACTATGTTCATGGAACATTCAACAGTATGAGGAAAATTGTAGTAGATAAAGTTTGTTTCTCCTAGTTATGAAAAGGGGTGGGTGGCATAATGGGAAATGCTTTTAAAAATACAGTGAACACGCGATAACGCGATACCAAGGCGGTTAACGTTTACAAGTTTGTTCACGTTATCGAATGCTAAAAAAAAAATATAACAAAAAAAATACGCATCAAATTAACAGAAACTAATAGGAACATTTATTGGTTGAAGATAAATAAAAAAAATTTCTTGTGAAATTCGATTCTATGCAGATTCTAAAAAATGTATTTCATCTTTTAAAGATACAATTTTAATAGAATCTAACAAGTTTGTTTGTTTTCCACCGAGCACTCTTCTCCAATGATTACACGTATGTTTTATCTGGTAGCTGCTTCCAGTACAAACCGGATTCGTCAGCATTATAAAGTCAATATGTTGTGGCTGAGCCGAAAGCTTTTCTCCGGAAATTTTGAGGAAAATTGCCTCAAATTTTTGAAGCCAGCCATCGCTGGCATTAAAACAACGATCACTTTCTTTAATTTGTTGGTGAATTTTGCTTTTAGCATCATTCCGCTTGAGGGCATTTTTTTGTTTCGCATGCTAAGAAACCATTTGTACAGAGTTTTTTCCATTTTCAGAAGTTCAGATGTACGTAATGTACTTTCCGGTACCATAAAGAGTATTATTTACACGATTTGTTATTTTCTGTTTTTTTCTTTTTAATGGAACATACGTTGATTTAGCAACACCATAAAGAAGTGGCCACTTAAAATCCGTACGGATTAAATCGAGCATAACTTTTGAAACAACGTGTATTAACATGTTATACATGAAATTAAAGGTAATTCATTAAGCTTTAGGTTTATGTGTCTTTATTGCGAATAAATTTTCTGGCTTTTCTTCTTATGCCTCCCATTAATAGCTGCACAACTTTTCATCCCACTTCTACCGTTATTCCAGCATATTTATTCCACTTTGTTCTCATCAAAATCTGGTTATTTACTGTATCTGCACTCTTTTTTAATTTACGTTTAACAATTGCCCAAATATATCTCGATCGGACGAAGATATAAACAAAAAATAAAGTTGTAACATAGGTGGCATTTACACTTTGATTTAAAGTCATGTCTTTTTTTTTGTTTCTCTTTTAAAACCTCTACAAAAATCCCCTAGCATTTATACGATGCCTTTTTTTGTCAACCATGTTTGCCTTTTTTGTCACCTAATCGTTTCAACAACCAATCAGAAAATAGCTCGAAGCAGAATATTTTTTTGTTTAGACGTCACAATTTGTTAGTACAAAAAAATACGCATGATTTTTAGTCATGACTTAAAGTCTTAATGTAAATGCCCCCATAAAGAAATAAGTCACACAATTCGGGGATTTCCCAACTAAAAAAAAAACAGTTTCAAAAGTAAAGAAACAAAAAATGTGTTCACGTTTTAGAGCTTCCAGATTTTGTTCGTGTTTTAGAATAGTCTGTATAGAAATAAATTTGTTCATGTTTCTGAGACGTGTTCACGTTTTCGCGAGTTCACTGTAACTTAAAAACTAGTTGGATTTTGAAAGGTATAAGTAATTTGTAAAATGGTTACTTTTTAGAAATTGTAAAATAATATTGAAATAATAGTTTCGATTTGCAGAAAGTAACTAAATTTACTTTGTTAAATAATTTTAATAAATTCTTTAATTGTTTATTTACACTAATTTAGAATATGGTTACTTTTCTAAAATTTCAGAAAAAAATTCAGAATAAATTTAAAATTAATAAAATTGGAGGCAATTTTTGAAAATAAGTGATTAATTTTTTTAATTTTAGCGATTACTCTTCTAAAATCCACATTTTATTTCAAATTACCTCATTTTTCTTCAGTAACTCTTAGATGGTATATGGTTACTTATCTATAACTTTGAGAAAAATACAGAAAAGTCTGGAATTGAAACTAAAACTGGAATTTATTAAATTTTCTGTTAAAATTTTGGGAAAATAAGCGATTACTTTTATAAATTTCAGTGTTTTCTAAACAAAACAATGTGAATTATGACAAATAACTATTAGATTGGAATATGGTTACTTATTTAAAATCTTGGCAAAATTTAGAGAAACATCTAGAATTGAAACTAAAACTAGAATTTATAAAATTTTCCGCTGAAATGTTGACAACATATGTGATTACTTTTGTAAATTCTAATGGTTACTCATGTAAAATGTGCTTGAAACTTCTAAAAATTAAAAAATTTCTATATATTTTCCATATTTAAACCAAAAAAATGTAATTTTTGATAAGTAACCATAAGATGGAAATATGGTTACTTATATACAACTATGAGGGAAACTTAAAGGAAAGTGCTGAATTGAAATGTAAAATGGAATTTATTAAATTTTCTGCTAAAATTTTGGAAAAATAAGTGATTACTTTAATAAATTCCAGCGGTTACTCGTGTAAAAATTTCACATTGTTACATAATTTTAATATATTTTTCAAATAAAAACAAAGCAATGTGATTTTTGATCAGTAACGTTAACACTGGAATATGGTTACTTTTCTGTAATTAAAAAAGAAAATCTGAAATCGAAATTAAGACTAGAATTTATTAAAGTTTCTGCTGAAATGTCGACTAAATATGTGATTACTTTTATAAATTCCTGTGGTTACTCGTGTTAAATGTACAAAAATTTTATATCTGTTGAATAAGTTTCGGCCCTAATATCATTGCTAACCAATAATATTGCCTTTGTTGTATTTGGAAGACGTTGCATCCACAAGGTCTTGGTAAATCTTCAGAAACTTTGCCCGAAGCTAATGTACGCATTTCTCGTAAAAGTTCGGATGGTTTTTTTATCGCCAACACTTACGTTTTTCAAATGTTGAAGTCTTTTCTCTTCGGATTCAATAAATTCATTTAACAGGGAACATTTAAGAGTTTCATATTTGTTTTCTGCTGGGGGCGCTTCAACGATATGACTAACATGATTTAGGATGTTGCTCTCTATAGATCCTACCAATGTTTTGTATTTTGTTGTGTCTGACGTAATACTGGAGGTTACAAATTGAGATTCCAGTTGTCGAAACCAAAGTTTAGGATTTTGAAGCCAAAAAGGAGGTACGCGAACAGTAACTCGAGATACTTCGGTTGGAATTAATGATGAGGCAGATCCAAATTATTCAGAAGTTTACATTTTTAAACAATTTAATTAAATTCAAATCCAATTAAATTTATTTAATTCTGTCTGTCTGTTGAAATCAATTTTCTGAAGACCCCAGATATCTTCGGGATCCAAATGCTTTCGAGAAGTCTCCTATTTAAAGTCAGCTAAATCGGTCCACAAATGGCTGATATATGAGGAAAAAACTAGGAGAACCTCGATTTTTAACCTATATCTAGATTACTAAGTCATTAATATAGACAATATGGATATCTAATGATAGATATTTCAAAGTCCATTGCAACGATGTATATAAGGCTATAGTAATTTGGACCTACAATGGGTCAAAATCGGGAAAAATATTTTTTAACACGAATTTTTTTTTTAACAAAAAAAAATTTTTTTTAAATTTAAAAAATTTTAAAATAACAATTCGAAAAAAATTTTTTTCAAAAAATTAAAAAAAAACTGGAAAAAAAATTTTGTTTACATAAAAATATTTCAAATTTGTATTTTGAAGTATAATTTGGTGAAGGGTATATAAGATTCGGCACAGCCGAATATGGCTCTCTTACTTGTTTAAACTTACACTTGACCTAGTATGCCGATATGGATGTCAAATGGAAGAGGATTATCATTACATATTTACAGACTAATGTGTTTTAAAGACTGAGTCAAAAAAAAAACGTATACACTCTATTCCAGCCAAAACTTATCCTTGGTCCAACAAATTATTATTTTTTTAATCACAATAGATAGATAGATATTATGCTTTCTAAATCATTCATTACCAACTGTTATTTCGGTCAAAATATCTTTTCTAAGTAACAAGAAGTAAATTATTCATGTTTTTTTCTTTTTATTTCTAATCTACTCCCTTCAATGTATTGAAGAGTAAAAATGATTTTTAATAAATTCAGAACGACCGCGATCATCCGTTGTTTTTGAAGATTCCAACAAAGAAGGACGGCAGCAAGTGTTTAATTTATTGTTATCATCTGCAAAAATAAAACAAATAAATACAATTTTAATATATTTAATTACATTACAAAGCTTATAAAGTATTCTCACCCAATGAAGAATCACTCCATTCGATGGCCATATTATGCAACAAAACTAAAGCCACAATAACATGACGATTTGTTGAAGACGAACCATACAATTCATTGTCCAATATAGCAAAACGTTGACGCCAAAGATTTAAACAAAACCTGGCTGGTTCATAAGTTAAACGTTGAGCATTGTTGAAAGCCTGTTCGGCCAATGTGATGGCACATGTTACCGGCGTATAGAGATATGAAGAACATTTCAATGAACCATCTCCTAGCAAAAGACGACCACGAAATTCATTTTGTTCGAAACGTTCTTTGATACGTGTTTGAGCAAATATTTCGACCGGTGTAAACATGTTACTGCCAACCGACGAAGTT
Source organism: Calliphora vicina (assembly GCF_958450345.1). Taxonomy (NCBI): domain Eukaryota; kingdom Metazoa; phylum Arthropoda; class Insecta; order Diptera; family Calliphoridae; genus Calliphora; species Calliphora vicina. The sequence continues at coordinate 26,468,567 of NC_088781.1, forward strand.
TGAAAACGACAATCTAGATCGCGTATTTTAAAATCAGCATCGGTTACGATTTGTATATGCAGAATGTCATCGGTTTTTGCTTGCATTTCATTGTCACCATTAGACCGCTTACATTTTACCTTTGTATGAGTTAGAGCTCCAATTACCTGTGGCATATGGGCTAAATCGTAAAATGATTTCGTTACTTTCTCCTTTTCCAGTAATAGACAAGGCATACGTATGTAACGTGAGGCTTTAAAGGACAAAGCTTCAGCTACACGTTTACTGATCTTTAATAAAGTTCGAAATGAGACTCCATGAAAGCGTGCGGTAATTTCCGTGTGCTGGATGAAATTTAAAAAAAAATATTAATATATCGGTCAGAAATAAAATAAGTTTCATATAAAACAGGTAAAACTTTTTACCAAAAGTAGATTTTTATATAAAGACTGGTGTTTACATAAAAACCCGTTTTTGAAAGTAATATTTCACACAAAAGTCGGCTTTTACAAAAATTAAATTTAAAATACATATATTTTATTGCTTTAAAAAACATATTCATTCCTACCTCTGTCCCTCCCCAGTACCGTATTGCAGCCATTATTTGATTTTCTATCGGTACTTGATTTTTTCGTTCCTTCCTCTCACCATTCTGTTGCTCGATTTCCAAATCATCTTTTAACATTTCTAGCAAACGTTTCATGTTGTCTTTGCTAAATCTATAGCTACGTCGAAATTGGGATTCTGTCAAATCCACAAGCGGATTAAAACGTCTTCCTTTTATTTTCTTGGATACACACAAACTGTTAAATTGTCTGCTTGTTTCGATACGTTTTATTATGCTTTCCATGTTGAGGAATTCTTGAAATGTATTCAATTCGTTTAGATCATGTTGGAAATTTTCATATAATTGCAATTCCATAGTGGTTGACTATTCTCCTTAAGAAATTATAAAAACTTTAATAAATGCCAGTTTAATTGGTTTTTGTTTAATTTGTTCTTAACGACAAGTGTATTTCTTTGCAAGTTTTAACTTCTTCTGCCTGTATGTTGTTGTGTGTATTGTATTGTTGTTTACAAACAATCATTCACAATAATAAACCGGAAAACGAAGAATAGAGGTAACTTGTAAAAGAGGAAGTGTTGTACAAAAAGGTAGTATGAAACTTTTTGGCAGGGTATAAAATAACTGTATTTTAAATATATTTGTTGTTGCGATTATTTAATATACTGTACTATAAGTCGTCAGTACCGCCCACCAATTCTTTAAAAACAAGAACTACAGCAGGCCATTGATTTTTCGTCCGATTCTAAGGTGGTAGAGGGCAAAACAATTCGATGCATTTTTTGGAAAATATAAAATTAAAATAATTTATGTATGCATTTATATATTTTCAACATTCAAACCAAAAAATTTCAATTCCGGTTTTTAGTAAAAAAAATATTGATTGAATTATCAAAGTTTCTGTTATACAAAATTCTGTAGAAAAAACTGTTATACACAACATATTCCACAAAATAACTTTTATACACATTTTCTATAGAAAAACTTTTATACACACAATTTTCTATAGAAAATACTATTATACACAATATTTTCTATAGAAAAAACTGTTATACATATTATTTTCTATAGAAAAACTGTTATACACAATATTTTCTTTACAGAAAAGTGTTATGCACAATACTTCCTATAAAAAAACAGCTAAACTCATAATTTTCTATAGAAACAACTGTTATATAAAAAGTTTTCTATTGAAAATACCGTTATGCACAAAATTTTCGATAGACAATACTGTTATACACTATTTTATTTAGAAAAACTGTTATACACAATATTTTCTTTAGAAAAAACAATATTTTGTATATAGAAAGCTGTTATGCGCAAAACTGTTATACACAAAATTTTCTATTAAAAATACCGTTATTCATTCAATTTTCCATATACAATACTGTTATACACAATTTTTTCTTTAGAAAAAACTGTTATACACAATATTTTCTATAAAAAAAACTGTACCCAATGTTTTCTGTAGAACAAACTATTATGCACAATATTTTCTATTAAAAAACCGTTGTGTTTATATATTCTTTCCTACCATGTATGGTTCTTCAAGTCGATTGTTCGAAAAAGTCAACTTTTTGGTAGGAAAAAAATCGAACAATCTACGAACCTAAAAAGGCCGAAAATGTTTTTTACATTAGAAAAGGATAATAGAAAAAATAAAACTAATGTACCTGTGAAATGTCAAAGAAAACACAAAAAGTTATTATTAACAAATTAATATAATCTTAATTTGTTAATAAGCGATTCTTGTCGACAGTGGTTGTGGTTACAATTGAAATCATACTATCTTATTGTTATTTAATGTAAACAAACAACTTACCTACTACTACAATAAACAACTCTGTCGGTTTTTGCGTTCTTCTCATATTCTTGATTTCCTTATACGCCAAAGAAGAAGAAAACGACAATGCAAAAGAAAATCAACATTGTCGAAAATAAATGAAATTTTAAAAGTTTTTTATAAAATAATACATTTAATACAAATTAAATGTCATATATTGAATAAAAATATATTTAAGGTAATTTGAATAGTGTAATATATATAAAAGTGCTAAAGTAATATGGCGTATTTAAAAGTACAGCATGCTTTTTATTGTGGTTTCCAATTGAATTGAAAATGTGGTTAAAGCGCTCAGCTTAATAATAAAATGGTGTTTTATTATTTACTTTTAGGCTCAATAAAGCAAACCTAGGAAATACCTCGAAAATTTCGTAAAAGAAATATTTTTATTTTGAAGAACAATGTCGGACGATCAAAATCGTGGACGTCGGCGTCCCTCCAGAGAATATCATTCAACAGAACCTAGCAGTTCTTCGCGTCGTCCCCGTGAACCATCCTATGCGGAAGAGCCGGTAAGTTGGGAATTCATTTTAAAAATACGATAAAACTGAACACAGTGCCGTTATTTTTAAATATACTTTTGAGTATTTTCCTTAACCAACAATCACATAAAACCGCAAAAACTTATCTAAAGGGGTTTTTTCTTATAATCTTTATATGTATTTCAGACCGAAACTATTATTTAGCGCTAATGCATTATGACAATATTCAAAGAATATCGAAAAATTGAAAAATAAGGAATACATATGAAAAAAAAACTACAGGCGTAAAATTTTCCATTCAAAAAATGTTTCTTGTGCAAAAATTGTCAACATTAATAATTTATGGACATTAATGTTTATGTATACATATATTTGTTATTGTTGTTTTAATAATCTCATATTTCGAAATATGCTGAATGAACACTTTTCAGCAACAACAGAATCACTTGACAGCATGCAACTGTACTTGAGTGTGAAAACAAAATGCACAAAAACAAAGTTGTAGGTTAGAAACAAGGCGAATCTATAGAAGGTGACGACAGAACTACAACAAATACAACATATACAAAAACAACATGTACTTTGTTTTTGTACAAAGATAAGTGAACTGTCAAAGTTGCCTGTGGTTGTTTTTGCTTTTGGGTTTGTTGTATTTTTCGCCACAACAAACACAAGTGAATTGACAGTTCACTTGTCTAAACAACTGAATAAAAAAAATAATCAGCTGTTCTTCTGTCGTCACCTTCTATAGATTCGCCTTGGTTAGAAATGTCTGTAACGGTATTTTGTACTCAAAACAAGTGATCATTTATTTTTTCTTTGCAAGTGGTCAAAGGAGGTAATGCTCGAACTGAACAGAAACACTAGCATGTGTTAAATAATTGTACAGTTTCGGACAAACAAAAACACACAGGAATTATCTAATAAAAAAACCAATAACATTAATAATTCGCAGATTTTTTGATGTGGTTTCTTGCTTGCCGCAACAAATATTTTTTATTTATTCTTTATTGAATCTTTTAAGAAGTTTACAAAAAGTATTAAAATCTTAACCAAAACTAAAGTTGTTATTGCCGCTGCAATGTTTCAACATAAGTGCTCGTTAAAATGATTATCTGTCCAGATCCATTGCTTCCAATCACCTCAGTCCTCTATGAACCTCAAATGGCAGCAACTCCCTGGCAAGATGATTTGATACAATAGTTTTGACAGGTAGTTTAAACTGAAGAGTTTGATCTCCTCGCGTATTATGGGGACATTGAGATCCCTATGGATATTACTATTGCGAATGTACCATGGGGCAAATGGTGACGCAAATTTGACTTTCATCAATGGAGTCAATATAACTATACCTACAGTGACTCATTAATATTCGGTTTTTATGTATAAGTTTATATAATCCGAAAATTCTTAATGATTTTGAGTGAATCTATTTTAAAATAATAAGAAACTGAAATACTACAGAAATGCATGCTTCATTAATGTGCCCCGATAGACTAGACGATAGTGTACTGGACTATCAATCCAAGGGTTGCGGGTTCGATTCCTGCCAGAGACTCTGGGTGTTTCTGCAGACAAGCAAAACGCTTCGCAGTTTGTGTTTGTTTTAAAAAAAAAAAATATTCGATTTTTTACTTTTACCATAAAATTCACAGCTGTAAATCTTCATATTTACATATGTAAATTATTTGTAAAATTGGGATACACTCATTAATTAACATTAACCAAATAATGTTAACTGAATAAATATTGTCATTCTCAAGTTTTTTTTTATAAAAGCCGCGATGGGTCGTAAAGGAAAAAATACTTCGTTGGAGCAAAAAAAAAAATTGTGATTTTCATTACAAAAAAGGAAAAAAAAATATAAAAATATTGCTGAAATATTGAATATGAAGCCAAATACTGTCGGTGAAATTATCCGAAGATATAAAAACCAGGATCGAATTGATTTTAAAAAACAAACTGGGCAGCTAAAATTTCCTTACCGAAATGGAAGTGCTTCGTTTTGTTAGAAAAATCAGGACTAACCCACGCTTAAGTGCCCCTAAAATTGTTACTGAAGATAAGGAGGAATTTGGAAAGATAGTTTCATAAGCAACAATAAGTCACGTCAATAAGTTCTTGGTGAAAGCAAATTTAACTTATTTGGAAGTGATGGAAAAGCTATGGTGGGGAGGAAGCCGAATTAGGAGTTAAAAGGAAAAAATTTTACTCCAATAGTTAAGCATGGAGGAAGAAGTGTAATGGTTTGGAGCTGCATATCAGCGAAATGTGTTGGGAAACTGGTATTAACCGAAGGCATTATGAACAAGGATGTTTCTTTGAACATTTTGAGAGATAATTTGAAACAATCTGCAGAAAAAATGGGAATTGCAAGAACTTTTGAATTTTATCACGACAACGACACTAAGCATAAAGCCCGCGTTGTTCGTGAGAGGTCGCTTTATAACTGTCCAAAATACGCCTGATCAGTTCCCAGACATGAATCCAATAGAAAATTTATGGTACTATTTAGATTGCCGAGTCCGCGGAAATCCCGTTTCTTCGAAAAAGTAACTAAAAAGGGCTGCAGGAAGAATGGGATAAAATCAGTGTTGATTACTTGCAAAAAAATGTTTATAACATGCCAAATAGTCTTTCTGAGGTTATACAAAATAAGGGCTATCCTTAAGCAGATGTTAAATTAATTTTTTAAATATGTATTTAACTTGGGGGTTACACGATCAAGTTTTACCTTTCAAGTTTTAATACACTAACACTTTTTTACTAATACACTCACACTTTTCAGAATTGAAACGAACTTGCATTCAACTTTTCATTCAAGTTGGTGTTTCAATCAAGAAAACAGCTGATTGCATTTTTCGCATTAGAAGTACCAGCTTCCATATAGAACCATTTTGGATATTGAAGCCTTCAAATTATCTGCTATTATGTCCCAATAAAATTAATGAAAAGCTGCAACCTAAAAAAATGTAGGCGGTTCTATTAAGATATGGTGTCGAACTGCTGTTGTAGGCAAATAATATTTTATTGAGACAACGAAGAACCTACAGTATATATTCCTGGCAGTGTTATGATTTGGAAAAGTTTTGGACAACTCTGTTTTATGTGAAAACAACATTAATTCAGCTTAATACATAAATATACTTGAATAATATTTGATAATATCAGTTGAAAATCTTAGTTCATTTGGTGAATACGTCGTTTTACAAGATGATGCACCAGCGAACACTGTTGATTTTTTTTTAAACAAATCAATGGTTTTTAAAAAATAAATGTTCTAGATATGCCGTAATCCAGTCCGAACCTTTTTTCCGATAGAGACCATGTGGTCAATTATGAAAATACTTCTCAGGAATGAAATACAAGAAATATGAAACTCCATTATCCCTGATGGATGCAAAACAATAATTTAAACAATGAAAAAGAGAATAAAAACTCTAATTGACTCAAATGGTTTTACACAGTATAAATTGAACTTGAATAGAATGGAACTCTATTATCCCTGACGGATGCAAAACAATAATCACCCCTATCGCGAATCAACATTTCACATGAAATATTTTCCTTTTTTCGTTCATCAACTTTGTTCACGTGAAAAAAATTCCCCTTGTGAAATTTTTAGATGGAATTTTGTAAACAATAAACAGCTGTTACGAACAAAATCAACTATTGTGAATGTAAAGTTCATCATGATATTCCCGATAGCAATTTTCCCTTCGAGGGAAATGGATATTTCATGGGAACAAAATTTCACATGTTATTGCCGATAGGGGTGAATAATTTAAACAATGAAAAAGATAGTAAAAGGTGTAATTGACTCGAAAGGTTTTAACAGTATAAATTGAACTTGAATATGTCGTACGAATTAATAATTAAATATTAGGTATAACAGTTTTGAGGTACCTGAAGTCATAGGGTAGATCATGGTAGAACCATGTTAGTTCTACCATGGGGTAGATAAATTATTCCACTGCGTATATAAGTTTATTTTATTTAAAATCATTTCGTTACTCCCTCTAGATGTCGAGCTATTATGAAAAGTGTACTAGGAAGAATAGAAGCAGCAATCAAGCAAAAATATTATCTAACAAAATATTAAAATATTTTTTAGTAAAAAAAATTAAAAAAATTTTTTTTTCAATATTTAAAAATTTTTATTTTTTATTTTATTAGTGAAAAAATTAGACAAAATCATTTTTTGGTAAAAAAAATTCGGGTTAAAAAATATTTTTCCCGATTTTGACGGATTGTAGGCCTAACTTACTATTGACGGATTGTAGGTCTAACTTACTATAGCCTTATATACATCGTTGCAATGGACTTTGAAATATCTATCATTAGATATACATATTGTCTATATTAATGACATAGTATTCCAGATATAGATAAAAAATAGGCCAAAAATCTAAGTTGTCCCAGTTTTTTCCCTATATCTCCGACATTTGTGGCCCGATATTAAACTAAAAAAATTTCACATGCTAAAAAATGTGTTTGTGTTTGACCATTACTGTTTATGCTGAGATAAATGAAATAAAAAATACTTTCTACAAAGATCAATGCGTGATGAACAAATTTTTGAAGTACTTTTTCCAGTTCGAACGAGTTAACTCCAAAACATGTGTATTTGAGTTGTCGAAATTCGAGATATCGAATTTGGTGTTGGAGTTTGTACAGCAGCTTTTATTAGAATACCTCCACTGGCTTCAAATATGAAATTATTATTTGAATTCTTTACCATTTACTTCCTTTTTGTATAGAAAAAGGAGAAACTCTCCATATTAGGAGTACTATAAAGATCCTGTGATGGAACATTTAGTCCATCTGCCAACTTAAATATTACTAGAAAATAAACACATTTTTTTTTTAATTTTAGCGACCTAAAGTTTATAAAAGAGAACGAGATTCCACAGAAGATCGCTCTAGATTGTCTTCCGTTAAACATGCTTCACCTGCCGATCGTTCACGTTCGACTTCATCAAAACGCGATTGTGAGGAGAAACGAGAACCGAGCCGACGTGATGACAGACCCTCTACCTCACAAGCTACTTCTAAGGAAGGTGCAACCGGACCTGGCGGCGATAATCGTAGAGATCGCATTAATCGCTATGAAGTTGCATTGGTGCACACAAAACCGAAAAATTGCGACACCAAAATTGGTACTCAAGGCACAAAAATCGTATTGCAAACAAACTATTTCCTTTTGGACACCAAACCCACTTGGAGATTATATCAGTATCATGTCAGTTTCTCGCCCACAATTGAGTTGAGACGTTTAAAGAGTGGCATTTTGTCGGAACATCGTGCCATGTTGGGCGGTTATTTGTATGATGGAACAAAATTGTTCACCACCGTTAAATTGCGTGAAGAACAAACCATTTTACACACCACCTCCAGGCAGGGAGATAATTATGTCATAACTATTAAATATGTGGGACTAATTTCAATGACTGAATGGCAATCGTTGCAAATATTGAATTTGATTTTAAGACGTTCAATGGAGGGCTTAAAATTGCAGTTGGTAGGACGTAATTTTTATGATCCCATAGCAAAGGTATGTGGACAAATTTCCTTAAAATTTATAGAATTTATTTTATTGTAGTTTTATTATTGCTTTCTTAGATTGACATACGCGAGCATCATATGCAGTTATGGCCTGGCTATCAAACCTCTATACGTCAGCATGAAAAAGACATTTTATTGTGTGCCGAAATTGCTCACAAAGTAATGCGCACTGAAACCGTTTACGATATTTTCAAACGTTGTTTCGATCGTAGTTCGGGAGATTTTCGTGAAGATTTCAAACGCCATGTCATTGGTTTGACGGTTTTAACCGATTACAATAATAAAACTTATCGCATTAATGATATCGATTTCCAAAAGACACCCAAAGAAACGTTTAGTATGAAAGGAGAAAGTGTTTCATTCCTCGACTATTATTACAATCGCTACAATTTGCGCATTAAAGATCCCGACCAACCGTTACTGCTGTCCAAGTCCAAGGAACGCTCAGTGCGGGGCGGTGAAAAGGAGGTGGTTATTCTCATACCAGAATTGTGCCGTGCTACGGGTTTAGACGACAGTATGCGCAATGATTTCAGGTAATATTGTATATTGAACAAAAAAATATCTTTGAAGTCTATTATAAATTGTATTTTTCTAGACTCATGCGTGCTTTAGCCGATCACACCCGTATGAATCCGGATCGTCGTATTGATCGCCTCAAAATATTCAATAGACGTTTGCAACAAACCGAAGACAGTGTTAAAATCCTTAAGGAATGGAATATGAAATTGGATAACAGTTTGGTTGAAGTGCAAGGCCGCATATTAGATCAACAAAAGATCGTTTTCCGCGATCACAGAAAGTAAATTCTTTTTTTTAATTTCTTAAGATTGATATTTTAGATTGATACATAAAGTATTTGGTTAAAAATATTTTTAAAATTTTTTCACCGTAATTTTTTTTTTCAACAGAAATTGGTTTTAAATATTTATCTTAAATGTTACTTTGGTGAAAAATACATAAAGTCGAATATAACTCTAATAATTGTTATTTTTTAAATTTTTAGAGAACCTTCTGGTGAACAAGCTGACTGGACCAGACATTGCCGCAATATGGGTATGTTTACTACACCCTCGCGTGGCTTAGATCGTTGGTGTGTTATTGCCACCTCTCGCAATGCTCGTGAATTGCGTAATTTTGTTGAATCTCTAATAAGAGCTGCAAATGGCATGCACATGAGAATGGAAAGACCAAGAGAGTGAGTAATAAACTATTGTACCATATACTCAATGGCATTTTCAATATGACGAAAAAAATATTTTTGAACTGTTTCACCGAAAACCTTTTTCTTCAAAAAAAAAAAATTTTAATTGTATTCTGTATTTCTTTTCAGAGTTATTATTTACGATGATCGTACCCACAGCTATATACAAGCCATGGAAGATTGCTGCCGTCAAGATCCCCAGTTGATAATGTGTCTGGTGCCAAACAACATGGCTGAAAGGTGTGATAAAAACCATCCCAAAATTAAGAAGATTTTAATAAATTATTCTTGCTTCTAGATATGCTTCCATCAAGAAAAAGAGTTGCTTGGAACGCAGCGTTCCCACTCAGGTGATAACACAAAAGTCGGCCAGTAATCCCAAAGGTCTAATGAGCATTGCCACCAAAGTGGCCATACAAATCAATTGCAAATTGGGCTATACCCCATGGATGATTGATATACCACTCAAGGGTTTAATGACCATCGGCTACGATGTGGCCAAAAGTTCACGGGACCGTTCAAAGTCCTTTGGTGCCCTAGTAGCCACCATGGATTTGAAATCAAATGCTACCTTTTATAGTACAGTGGCCGAATGTAGTTCACACGATGTATTGGCCAATAGTCTGTGGCCCATGATGACAAAAGCATTGCGTCAATACAAAAAGGAACATGATGCTTTGCCCAATCGTATACTTTTCTATCGTGATGGTGTCAGTGAGGGTTCGCTCAAACAATTGTACGAGCATGAAGTGAAAGATATTGTAGAGAAATTGGAACAAGAGTACAAAAGAGCTAATGCCGAGAAACCGCCTATGTTTGCTTATGTCGTTGTAACGAAATCAATAAATACCCGCCTATTTGCCCGTGGTCATAATCCTCCGCCCGGTACAGTGGTAGATGATGTTGTTACCCTGCCAGAACGTTATGATTTCTACCTGGTATCGCAATCAGTGCGTCAAGGCACTGTCTCACCCACTAGTTATAATGTAGTTTACAGTACCATACGTTTGACTCCCGATCAAATGCAATTGTTGACCTATAAAATGACGCATTTGTATTACAATTGGTCGGGTACCACCCGAGTGCCGGCTGTGTGTCAATATGCCAAAAAATTGGCCACTTTGGTGGGCTCCAGTCTGTTCCAACCGCCTCAAAATGCTTTGGAAAAGAAACTTTATTATTTGTAAGATTTTCTTTGAAAACTTATTTTTCATTTTAGTTTAAGTTACGTTTTCCATACATATACAATACGTATATTTTATTTTTAATTTAACTGTGTTAAAAAAAGTTTTTTTTTCTTCTCTTTATTTAACGCTTTAATTAAAAACATATAACTTTTATAAATGTAATTAAGTTTTTTACGAAGCAAATTAATATAATTTCCTATTTTTAGTTTAACATTCTCGTGGAATTACATTAATTTCTACAAGTTTTCATTACACATATTAATAATTTCACTACCTAGTTTTTAGTTTTAATATCTGTATTATTTCAACATAAAAAATGCTGTATTTTGAATTTAAATTTTTTATATGTTCTCAACTGTTTTTTGTCTTAATGAATTTATGAAATAAAAACAATATTTTTCTGTAAATTTGCGTGTTTTTTTAATTAAAGGGGCTTGAGATGTTTTGAATTTGTAGGTTGGGGGGCTTTACTAGACAAACTCCAGTCGGAGGTCAAAATGAAAACAACCAGCTCCTGAAAAAAACCATCTATTCGAATATTCGGTCGGACTCTACATTGTTGAGGACACCAGTCCTATCTGGCTTGCATTGGTCTTTCAGACAACAGGATCTGTAAAGCGTGTACGGAAGCGAAAGAAACGCTGGAATATTGTAACTTGAATTGGTCGCTAAATCTTTTAAAAACATTAACATCTAATAATTATCAGGCTTAATTTTTAATTTGTCAAGTACGTAGAATACAAATTTGTTTCATAATGGACGAAAAATTAATAAAATTGTGAATTTTATAGTGAAATATATTTATACCATGGTCCATAGGGTAGAACTAGAGGCGCAATTGAGAGTAAAAATTATTACTCTCTCCCAATTTATATGTCTGACACAACAACAAAATACATTCATCCCAATCTTATATATAAAAAGAAGTGTACATTTTGATGTCACCACTAACTGCGAAAACGGGTCGACCGATTTGAACCAAAAAAGGGTACGATGGGGATGGTCTGTAGATGGTTTACGTAAAGTTTGCACGAAATCGGCATAGTGGTTCCGGAGATATGGCTGGACCGATTCTTATCAAATTTTCAGTGAATCTTCAGATTTTTGGTCTGTGGGCGGAGGGGCGTGGTAAAATCAAATTTTTACACTACCGCTAATGACAATATACAGCTAATGATTTCAAGGTCAGTAATTGTAATTCGAGAAATAAATCCATTTTTTCATTCCCAACGATCAAACATTCTAATTTTAATTTTGTTGCTTAACATCATTCTAAAAATTTTAATTCACTGTGGTGTACTCTGAAGCGAATAATTTGGTGTAAAATGTCCGGTACATACCAAATTTTCATATCGTTCGATAAAACAAGTAGGCCGCTGTTAACATTGTACTATAAAAGTGCTTTTATATTATCAACCGATGATAAAGTACAACTAATATAGTAAACAACGTCGACAAATCAGATTTCGTTCCCGCCGAACTTCTGCCAAATGCAAATGAATATTCAATCCGTTGTCGACAAGTCTTACAACCAACTACAAAAATTCGGATTGGCTGTGGGAACGTGCAATTTTGGTACCAAAAAATTGTGATGTCAATGAGCGAATTAATTTAAACTGACTGGCGAAACAATGAAATACAAATCGATTGACACAGTAATGAACGAAGAAAAAGCCTCAATTATGCTACTGAAACATTGAAGGTTGGATCACAGATAATGTTTCTCCGCAACATAAACGCGCTAAAATTATGCAACGATACACGATTGACCATCAAAAAATGTTCACCAAATTTAATTGAGGCAACAATCATCGGTGGCAGATTAAAATGCGAAGACGTAATGATTTCACGCATACCAAAGGATTTCCAACGACAAAGCATAAGTGCAATCGTTGACTATTGCTGGCTTACATTTGGAAAATTCATGTTTTGTATGTGGTTTGCTCCCGAGTAAATAAAAAAAAAGAAACGTATATCCACTGTCCTTAAGATGAATTCATAAATATAATATCCCATTTGCCTTAAATACATCCGTTTATTTTGTTTAAGGGCATATCATGCCACTGTACTTATAGATATCTGCAACAACTTTGTCAAATGACCACCTCAGTGTTTCGGGGGCGATGTCAGGTCGGGAGAGTCCGTGCTTTTTTTTGTCAGACACTGTATATTCAAATCGAGATGCAATATAAAACAGAATTATTGTAAGGGCTAGCAACGCGAACCGGGTTCAGCTAGTTATGAATAAAAATTCCCCGGGAGTTTTTTCCTTTTCTCATTTTTCCTATTCAAATTCAATGGGAAAAAACTCCCGGGGAATTTTTTATTCATAATTGGGCTGATTGATTAACCTGCATTTTGTTGTTGCAGGACTTAGGATTTTTATCTCTGTAACGCTTCCATGTACATATATTTTATTCTATGCCATGGCCAACTAGTTAAATTAACTACTGGACATTTTAAATACCTTTTTTCTCAAAAATAATTTTGGTTTAAATACGACCCTGTTTGCTATTTTGTGGTGCACTTTTTCCCCCGCTCTTAGTAATATGAGTTCCATAATTTTTTTTTTCTAAATAAATAATTGCCAAAACAAGTTGTTTTTATGAAATTCATTTTATTTTTTCGGAATTAGATTCACAATGAAAATTAACACACAAAAAACTTATTTAAAATTCAATGCCCCTCCAGAAACAACGAAACAGTTGTAGTTATGAAGCGCCATTTCCATTTAGCATTTAAATTTGTTGTTTTTTTAACTCTAAACATAGAAATCTTTATTTTTGGAAAAAATACAAACTAGAATACAACTTCAGTTTTATCTCCCCAAACACGCTGAATTAATAGAGATAGATGGTAATTGTTGGACTGCAATGATTTCGCTTAAACATCATAACCGACAATGTGACGTTTGCCAATGCATTCACCAATGTAGAACCAGAAAATAACTTCCATGGTTACCAAGGTGTTGAGCCAAGCTTCGCGTACGGAAACATTCTTGTAGGCACCAGTGCGAGCTCCGGTCACCAAACGGCTAATGCCTTGACGAATAGCTGGAATGTCAGCGGGAGTTGGTGGGGTCAACTCAACCTTGGCGTATTTCATGAAGGTGTCCAATTGGGGTCTAGCCTGGACCAAGAGTCCTGAAGTTAAGAATAAAAGAATGAGTTAATGTTGTTTGAACAAGAGAAAAATGACAAGTAAAAAAATTACATAATGAAAATGTAAGGTTAGTTTTCATTATGAAAATTCTTGGTTTTTGTATAATACGATTTTAACTTACTGTTGATTAAACCAGAAGATTTGGTGGCGATGCTGGCCATTTTGTATTTTTTGGCAAATTATCTAAAAAATAAAATGATTATTTGATTAAATAAGGAGCCGAAAAAAATCTGTAACTTTTCGCATTACCTGTCGTCGAAATACACAATGAAACAATTCACAATAGTGGCCCACAGTTGTTAGTTTGTGTAGGAATGTCGTAATTTAAATTAGTTACTATAGGGTTGTATTTCGTTAGGTTGTAGGAAAAAGTATTATAATATACACTGTAAAAAATTTATTATTTGAAATAGCTTTATCCGAAAGGTGAATATGTAACTTATAAAATTATGTATCTTTTAGGTTAAGATCTTTAATTATAATCTTGTTTAAAAAGGCGTCTATGAACGGCTGTGATTTTTTAATTTGTTCATCATTTATAGGGCTTTATATTCTAAGACTAAAACCAAAAAAATATATATCTATCCTCAAAACATGATATCAAAACTTTATCCGAAATTTTTATTTATTAACTTAAAGCATAACGTTGGCAGAATAATGGGAACTTTATTTAAAATTTTGTTTTTATTAAAGCGAATTATTTATTACAGGTTTCGTTAAAATGCCAGCTGACAATTTTTTGCTCGACATGTTTTTTCACTTCTATCTATCAATGTTGGTTTATATATCTTTGTTAATTTGAATATAACGTTATTGTTTCTTTTAAGAAAAAATATAAAATAGTAGAAAAATTAATAAGTTATCGTTTTAAACAATAAAAAATATAAATAAAATGCATTGCTTTACTCCGTGAAAATAAATTTCACGTCTTTATTAAGCAAAAATTGTAGAATCGAACGTCGGCATACCTGCAATTAGATGAGCAAGTCTGTTTTTCACTTTCAAGAACATAAATGAAATAAACAACCCAACTTGCCGTGTTCAAGCAAGTCAGTACTCAAATTTGAAAAAAAAACTTGTACTCCTTTACCCGACCTTTTTTAAAAAATGAGGTTCTCAATAAATATTTTTCGTTTTCAAATTAAGAATCATGTTATACATTTTAATGAATGCAGAAAATGTAGACAATACTAAACGTTCCATACTTTTATTTTCATATAGATTTTTATTAATCGTTGTCATAAATCGATTTCATCATACAAATCTGAGTGAGATCACGAAAAAATTATTTCTAGTACCTGAAAATCGATTTTCGACCATAATCGTATTCGATTTACCAGTCGCTACCGTCGATGTCAATCGGATCTTCCATCCGGAACGACCAGAGTCTCACACGTCCAAAAATTGTCAACTCAGCGAAATCCTTATCAACCGCGGAAGCAGCAGAACTGTTACAACAACTATATATTACATTATTTTCTATGTCAGCCAAAGGTCAGCAACGTTCCCACATCAATCGGATCTTCCATCCGGAACGACCAGAGTCTCACTCGTTCAAAAATTGTCATCTCACCGACATCCTTATCAACCGGGGAAGCAGCAGAACTGTTACAACAACAAAATATACAAAAAAATACCATAAACTTTTTTTCCCATAAAATATTTTGTTTTGCCCCACTTCAACGAAAATGCAACTCTGTTACCCTGGTATTTCTACAACCTGGCAATTCCACTAACACACACGCCTTTTTCTTATTTGCGATGAAAAAAGGCAAACGAAAAATTCACATCTTTTAAAGCGAACGTCGGCATACAAAATAAGTTTTTGTGTAAAATTTATTTTAATTAAATATTATAGTAAAACAACATTAAAATATATAAAAAAATAAGTTCTTAAAATACATGGAAAATCAAATAAATAAATGTTAATAAAATATAGAAAGCCAAATAATTAAAAAAGTAAAAACAAAAATTTATAGTTCATTGAGGAAAAATTTATCATTATAAGAAAAAAAAAATATAAAATTCAACACCACCGCGGAGGCGGGGGCACATACAACAAGATGAGATCAAATCGATGAGAAGTACGAACAACGATGTAAAAGACACAGTAAGAAGGCAAGAGAAAAAAGCAAGAAGAAAAAATATGAAATGTGAACAACATACAACAACACAAAGATAAAATTAAAAAAAAAAATACGTGCAAAGTTTTTGTTGTTGTCTTCTACTACTACTACTACTTAGTAATTCTCCACTAAATAAGATTGTTGTTGTTGTAATTGTTATTTTTTATTAGTGCACAGCCCTGGGAGGAGTAAAAACAGAAGAAGAAAACGAAAAGAAGTGAAAAAAATGAAGTGAATTTTTTATTATTGTATATTTTAAACAACAAAAAGTGAATAAAAAATAAAGCTACAAAGTCAAAAGCAGTGAATAAAATAAAATATTTCTTTAATTTTGCCAATTAATTGAAATATAAATAAATTAAAATATACATACATATACAAACAAAATTATCCACTAAAGATAAAGTGCATAGATTTATTTTCTACTTTATGTGGTGTGGGCCAACGCGATTTAAAATTTTTGCAATTTAATATCCCGTTAAGAAGGAAAAAATACAAAAATAGGATTCATTGTTTTCTTCTTCGTTTATGTGGTTTACTAGGGTGCTATATCAAGCAGTCATTCAACCGAAAATTGATTTTTTTTGGCATTTGGAGTAAAAAGGTAAGTTTAACAATGATTCCTCCTTGGTTTCTATTGAATAAGGCGTTGTCCTCGTTATGACTTATAGCCTTGTAACATTATCCTGACTCTTCTAATAAATCCTGCTGTGAAAAGTATATAAAAAACATCTAAAAACAATGTTTAAAATTCGCCACACCCTGCAAATAAAAATTGGCAAAATAAAAATTATATTTAAAAAACAACAACAAAATTAACTACATATTAACCTTCTTGTATAATGCTTTTTTTTGCCTTAATTCCATACACAAAATTAAAAGCAAATATTTGTTGGTTTTTTAATAAGATAAAAAAATAAGTTTTTAACTTGGATTTTTGTTTTCTTTGCAAATGCAGACATTACACACACACACCCATATGTATGTATGTGCACACACATTCATTTGCTTAACGTCATCAAGTTTAAATTATAGTTACTGCCAGCCAGCGCATATTGACAGATTATAACACTTTAGTTGTCAGAAGAGCTTCGTTTGTATTTGTACTTGTTATTGACTTTTTATTTATTTATTTGTGTGCAAATATTATACAGTGTAAAATGTATACAATTGTGTTTTTATGGTTTTGAGGTTTATTATATCTTTTTTTGTTTAATAAGTTAATGCTTATTGGCCTTATAAATGATGAAATGAAGTTTAGTGGTTTAACATACCAAAGTAAACAGTTTTATTTAGAATAATTTTTAAAAGAATTATTTAAAAGTGTAATTAATTATTTAAATTGTAAAATTAATCTCATACTAGCATTTTATCAAAATTATTCTCTTTTTGAAATCTTAAACAAAAAAGACTGCTTTATGTGACTCATAGGTCTCTGGGGAATGTATGACAAAATATTCACCAGCGTGAAAAAAGTCTGATAATAGATATTTTTAACTCATTATGTGTAGAATTTAATATGTTATGACAAATTTTAAGCAGCCTGCAATATGATACTATTAGTTCATTATCTTTTATGAATAATTTTGAGTATTTTTATGTTATAAAGTAAACATTATAATTTAGTTTGCTATATTTTTATTATAGTTAATGTAAATATCTTGAATACAAAGTTTGAGTACTGAAAATTGTGCAAAATATGACATAAGCTGCTTGTCATTCTCACCAAACAAGAAATGATATCGTTAAAGTAAATTTAAAAAGCTCAAATCAATAGTTATTTCTATTTAAAACACATTATATTTTGTTTAACAGACATTATACCTACATTATATTGTGTTTAACATATTACCGCAATGTTATAGATATTTAATTTTCATAAAGGTATTTATTTGTTCATGAAGTGATATTCAATTTAGAAAATCGTTTATTTAAACCAGTCTCAAAGTTTGAAGAAACGAACTTCGTCTATCTGTGGATAAAAAATGTTTAACGAAAATTGTTGGGTAAAAAAAATTTTAGGTGAAAAAATCGAGTTATTTTCTCAGTTTTGACTAATTGTCTATGATTTCATATCTCAAAAATTTATGGACCCATTTTCCCGAATTAAATGCCAAACTAAGCGTGACTATTTCGGGTATATTGTTATATCAATGCTATTTGGAGAATTTGGAAAGTTGATATCAACATACAAACGGGCAGAAGGACATGACTACATTAACTCCGCTATATAAAACCATAAACCTATGAAAAATGTAGAAACCACAAAAGGAATGACAAACTTATGAGCCAAATAGAAATTTTACCTGGTATTAAGTTAAATAAAACTTAAACCGTTCAATATAAAAATTCTCAAAAATACGTATGTATATTTATTCAAATATTGTACAAATTCATTAAATATTAAAATATTGGCATATTACTCAGTATTTATAAATGTATCCCCTTTTTTTTGCGGAAATCCTCCCATTAAAGATTTTATAGTTTCTTCCATTATCTTTTTGTACGAGGTGTTCGGTCCACATACGCTTAAAATCGGACATGTCCTGGTATACATTTACTGTGTTCATTAATTGTTTTTTGTACACAATTTACATTATTGTTTGAATACCACTCAAGGGTATTTTTTCATTGTGGCATGATGCCAAATCGGGTCAGAAATATAAAGACACTGTGCTGTTTTCAGAAAGGTAAATGCCGTTTTTGTAGATACTTCGTAATTTTTATTTCTGTTTGGCTTCTGATTGGCTTCTTTTGCCACAACTGCAATTGACTAGCCGCACAAGAAACTTATTGTGGAATTTTGTTTGTTTTTTGTCCGGTATTGTTCTTCACATTACCTCGTCCATCAGCCACATACAAATCTTGGCCCTGAAGTTGTAAAAATTCTTCCAGTACATAAGTTTCATCATCCGTTATACAACAGAAGTATTTTTTTTGACCTACATTTTTTCGCTCGAGCTTTCTGAACTTCATTTATCAACCCAACATAAGCATTGGCTCTGCGCTCAAAAGAATCAGAGCATTAAACTTTACGAACTGCTTTCCCATTCTGCGTTCCCACGATAATTGGATCTCCGTTCCGTAACGTCCCGAATTATATTCGACCAAAGATTGTCAACTCAGCGACAGCTGTACAAACCGCAAGTTTTTTTCCCCAGGAAAGAACAATCGGTAACAGTCGAACTGTTACAACAACAACAACCGAAGCCTTACAAATAGATTAGGTTAGGTTCTATGGCCACTTTTTATGCATCTCACTTGGGTCCATTCAAAACTGATCCCATTGTGAAACCCAATGGGCAAACAACAGGGTATTTATTATACGTCCATTGTTTCCAAGTTAAACCAACTCGTCTTTGATAGCTCATCCAAGCATGATAGGAATGGAATCCCAAGGATGCATTCCCTCAGGTTTATCAGAGCCGGGCATTGGCAGAATAGATCTCCTCCTATTCTTCATTATGACAGCTCATACAGTAGTCATTGTACCGCAGTCCCAGTTTTCTACCATGTGTCCCAATTATACAGTGTCCTGTAATGAAGAAAACTATTAGCCTTATTTGCTCACGAAGAAATTCCATAAGTAGACCTCATTATAACACAGGAAGGCGCATTGGTCCATCAGTTTTATACAGTCTCATATAGTTTCTGCTGTACAGCCATCTTGCATCTAACAAGGGAAATACCAAAAAAGTGGTCGATCGCCTCATCATTCATTATTGCAAACTTTTTGGCTGATTTCCATCGTGTCCAGGGACCCATATAAGCGTTATTCTTGAATGTCTTGCTATATCATTAAGGGATACCCGGCATTTCTCGGTTAAAATAGATGTTGTGAAGACACCCGCTATTCCTCAGCCAGTTGGATGCACATTTAATGGCAGTTACTTCCGCCTGAAGAGCCGTACAAAAGTTAGGTAGCCTGAAGAAGTATTTTATCACAATGCCTTACCAACATCTGTTAGACCTTTTTTTCTTCATGATCCTGAGGTTTTCTTTCAATGTGCAATTCTTCCTATACTGTTAATGGCTTTGGAAACAATGTGACGATGAACATTCAAATTATTTGCTATTTTTTTGAAAGTCAATATTGGATTTTTTGAAAAGTTTAATTATTTTTGTACGTACTTTTTTTCGCTGATCATTTTGACCGAAATAAAGGCTTTAAATGAATGATAAATTATAATATCTGACATATTTTTAAAAGCTAACGTGATGAAAAAAATTTCATGCATAAGAAAACTTTAATTACGGAATATAGTTTTTTAATAAAGGTTTAAATTGTATTGCCACTCACTGTTTATATTTCATAATTAAAGTAGAATCGAGATTAACTATACATTCCAGAGGAAATTTTCACCTTAATTTAGCTATGTTTCAGGGCCGGCTCAAAACCACAAATCCCAACTGCTAGCTATTAACATAAATAGATACAACTACAATTAATGCACTATATGAATGAAACTAATTTTTCAATTTAATTTACATAAATCATTCCTATTCGTCACGTTTTTGGTGCGTCTGAGAGTGACTGTCTGTTTGCACAGTGACAAAACATAGCATGTAACCCTTTTCTTATAACATTTACTTTGAAAAGAGAGAAAATAAAAAACAACCAACTCAATTGAGGCTTTCCGGTATCATGCAACACACACAAGAACAAGAACGATGACAAACAACAACAGCAATAATAGAACTGATTCCTACATATGACATGGATAATAATAAACAATGACAACTAGAGCAATTGAATTGAGGGAATTG
Source organism: Calliphora vicina (assembly GCF_958450345.1). Taxonomy (NCBI): domain Eukaryota; kingdom Metazoa; phylum Arthropoda; class Insecta; order Diptera; family Calliphoridae; genus Calliphora; species Calliphora vicina. The sequence goes on from NC_088781.1 coordinate 26,489,447, forward strand.
GCTAAAGTAATAAAAAATAATAAAAACAAAAGATAATATCGCAAAAAAAAAAATATCTAAATAGAAAAATGAGAATTTACAATAGACCGACCACCAACTTCCAGTAATATATAGAACAATGTAAAATAAAATAGAATAAAAACAACATTTACCCACTATTATTCACTTAAGAGTTGTGGTATAACTCAAAATAAAAACTACTATAGAAATGAAAAAAGGAGTAAGGAGTGAGATCGAAAAAATGTTAATAAAAATTAAACCATTAAACTTACAGTTTTGATATTTTTTTTATTTTATTGAAATTATTATTACCATTTACAAAAAATATTATTTTTATAGTTATAGTAACCCCTCCATTAAGGTTTTTACAGAGCTTTATGTCACTTTTTTCGAACACGTAGACCATCTCCGTTAAAAATCTGTCACACTTTTGGACACCTTTTTTGTGCTCTTCAATTCTTTTTTAACGAGAGTCCAATATCTCTCCACTGGCCTTAGGTCCAGGCAGTTTGGAGGATTTGCCTCTCTTGGTACAAATATCACATTACTGTTCTTGTTCCACTCAAGATCTTGCTTACCATAGTGACAGGATGCCAAATCAAACCAAAAATAAGTGGACACAATAAGAAGTTTTATGAATGGAAGCATCCTCTTTTGTAAACATTCCTTGATGTAAATTTCGGTATTTATGGAGCCATTTGTAACAAATGTTTGACTTCTTTTGCCGCAATGCATATTGTTTGCCATACCAAGAACTTTTTGGGAAAATTGACCGGGAAGTTGCGAAAAATTTTCCATACGTACGTTTCGTTATCCATTATGCAGCATGTATATTTTTTGTAGCAGAGTTCCTGTCAGGAACTTTTTGAGCCTTGTGTGTTTTTGAACCTGCATTGGCTTTAACATTTCGTACCAAATAGTCCGAGTACTGCGCAACCGGACTGCTTTTCTATCGCATGTGTTGGGAGCTCTTTGAAAATGATTTCTATTTATTGGCTTTTGTGGACCATTCCTTCTACATGAATCAGGTTTTCTTTCAACAGACAAGTTCTCGCGATACTGTTTAATAACATTGGAATCAGTTTGATTGTTTGGCCAACTTTTTGTAGGACCAAGTCTGGTTTTGTTGAAAATATTTAATAATTTTAGTACGCCTTTTTTCTCGTCACTCATTTTAATCAGATTACACACAAATTAACATTAACTAACATGTAGAGTGTCAAAAAAACCGCCAAATTTGAAAACCCGGTTTCCGGTTTAACCGAAAAAGTGTGTTTTTGAAAAAACCGGTTTTGATTATTGTATTTTAAAAAAGCCGGCTACGGTTTCGGTTTTTGTCTTCAAAAAAACCGGTTAAACGGTTTATATTAAATTATTTAATTTATTTTTATTTGTGAACGCTAATAGGAAATGTGTTAAGAATTGTGTACTAAATCTTCTTAAATTTAGCATTTTTGAATTCTTAAGGTTCTATCTTTATGCAATTTTTTATATCTTTTACGAAATATTGTCAAATTCTATAAGTTTCTATTAAATAACTTCTATAAGTTTCTAATAAAAATTGTATCAAAGTTTTTCATAAATATATTGGAATGAGCATTCGAACATATATTTAATTAAAACCGGTTAACCTGACTTAAAACCGGTTCGTCAAAAAACCGAAAAGTTAAAAAAACTGAAACCGGTGGAGTTTACAAAGATTAAAAAATCAGTTGCCCGGTTTTCGTTTTCCGTTTTGGATACTCTACTTACATGCTTTACAAAGGTAATTTGATCAAAAAAAAATCCAATAATACTTGGGTTAAAAGTTTTAATGAAAAACGTATGTTAAGGTTTTTTCGATGTCAGTCCTTAGTTAGTTGATTGTAGGTAAAATTAGTGAAATATCAGTAATAGAGATTGAAGTAGATTCTGTGTTTGTTTTATGTTATAATCAAACAAAGAATACATACATGTGTTTCACACACTATATATTTTAACGTATTGTTTAAAAAAAACGTTGCGAATAAATTAAGGGGGAGAGTTGGTTGTAAATATAGAATATCAGAACTTCGAATTAATTAAACTTGAGCTTAATTCAGAATTAGCAAATGTCTGCAATTCATTCCCCAAAAAAGTTAATTCTTTATCTTCATTCAGAGGGTTTTATTTATTTGAATAGAATTTGTTCATTGTTGAATTAATTCATAATGGAATTAATCTATATATGTATATAAAAATGAAAAGTCCATGTATGTAATGGCATCACGTGAGAACGGCTGGAGCGATTTGGCTGATTTTTTTTATTCGATTCTTTTTTTGAGTCCAGTCAACTATTATAAAAAAACCTCCCTAAAGTATGCAGCACAAATTTAGATATTTATATAAATAAATAAATAAGAACAGGCAGGTTATGTAGGTTGGAGAAACTTGAAGAACTAACATTAGTAAATGCTACCGGGCGAAGCGGGGCGGTCAACTAGTTTATAATAGAATTCATATCTTTCATAATCTTTCAACCTTTGAAAGATTACATTTTTGTTAATACACGACATGTTTCATGAACCCACCTTTTCAATTTTGTGCAAGTTTATACAGAAAATTTATATTTGTCAAATAAAAATACATAAATTCAACAAAAGCTTTAATAATTTTTTTTCAAATTGTATAAATTTTAATTTTAAAATGTTGAATGAAAGTTAAATCTTTGGAACAAACGGTGGTATACATAGTTTGGAGGATTTTGTTTATATTCTAGCTGTTGGTTAATGTTTTCATACACAATGTCATTTAATACAATCATTCTGTTCCAAAGTTACACAATTTTAACATGCACAAAATTTTTATATTTTATTTGATTTTTATTTCTTATAAATAAAAGTAAACAAAAGCAGCTGATTCATCAAATGCACAATAAATTCAAGTTTGCGAGTCTAAATTGTCGCGCAAACTTATCGGAGTTGTGCAAACGAATTTCCATACATTTTTTGACATTTCATTTGCGAGAGTGTAAAAATGCACAGATTGCACAGTTTGCGAGGCTTTTAAGCTTTACATGAGGACCCTTATTATTTTTTATTTTTATACCCTTCAGCTTCGTGAGAAGGGTATATATAAGTTTGTCATTCCGTTTGTAATTTCTACATTTTTCATTTCCGACCCTATAAAGTATATATATTCTGGATCCTTATAGATAGCGGAGTCGATTAAGCCATGTCCGTCTGTCTGTCTGTCTGTCTGTCTGTCTGTCTGTCTGTCTGTCTGTCTGTCTGTCTGTCTGTCTGTCTGTCTGTCTGTCTGTCTGTCTGTCTGTCTGTCTGTCTGTCTGTCTGTCTGTCTGTCTGTCTGTCTGTCTGTCTGTCTGTCTGTCTGTCTGTCTGTCTGTCTGTCTGTCTGTCTGTCTGTCTGTCTGTCTGTCTGTCTGTCTGTCTGTCTGTCTGTCTGTCTGTCTGTCTGTCTGTCTGTCTGTCTGTCTGTCTGTCTGTCTGTCTGTCTGTCTGTCTGTCTGTCTGTCTGTCTGTCTGTCTGTCTGTCTGTCTGTCTGTCTGTCTGTCTGTCTGTCTGTCTGTCTGTCTGTCTGTCTGTCTGTCTGTCTGTCTGTCTGTCTGTCTGTCTGTCTGTCTGTCTGTCTGTCTGTCTGTCTGTCTGTCTGTCTGTCTGTCTGTCTGTCTGTCTGTCTGTCTGTCTGTCTGTCTGTCTGTCTGTCTGTATGTCTGTCTGTCTGTCTGTCTGTCTGTCTGTCTGTCTGTCTGTCTGTCTGTCTGTCTGTCTGTCTGTTGAAATCAATTTTCTGAAGGCCCCAGATATCTCCGGGATCCAAATCTTCAACAATTCTGTCAGACATACTTTCGAGAATTTTGCTATTTAAAATCAGCAAAATCCGTCCATAAATAACGGAGATATGAGCAAAAATCCGAGACAACCTCTGAAAATTTCATCAAAAAACACAATGTATTGCATGCTTTGACAAAACAGCAACAAAACGTATGGTTGGATGTGCAAGTTTTGCGTATTTTTTTTTTTTTTGTGTTTTGTTTCTTTTGGCGTTGTTGTTGTTTTTTATACAACTAAACTTTTGTTTGGTTGTGTGTTGGTTTTTTTGACAAAAAATCAACAAATCGTATGTTTGAATGTGCATGCTTTGCGTATTTTGTTTTTCTTTTGTGTTTTGTTTCTTTTGGCGTTGTTGTTGTTTTTTATACAATTAAACGTATGTTTGGATGTGTGTTGGTTTCATTGCCTTGTGTATTTTGTTTTTGTTTTTTCTTTTGGTGTTCTGTTTCGTTTGGCGTTGTTGTTGTTTTTTGTGTTCTTGATAAATTTAGGATGCTGTACGCTGAAAGTGGGCAATGTACATACATACCTATATACTAATTATAAAAAATAATAATGCATCCACAACAAAGGTGAAGGGTATATAAGATTCGGCATAGCCGAATATAGCACTCTTACTTGTTCTTTTTAATGAATTGAACTTTTTCTGTGTGAACATTTTATTTTATAAAACTTTAATAATTTAAACAAGTACAGAACTATATTCGAAAAAATGTTGACAAAAATTTAAAAAAAAAATTGTTTTAAATTTATTTGTGAAAAAAAATTTTATAACAAATTTTTTTGATAAAAAAAATATTTATTTCCGATTTTGACCAATTGTAGGCCTTATATACGCTGTTGCAAAGGTCTTTGAAACATCTATTATTGGATATCCATATTGACTATATTAATGACTTAAAAAAGTATTTTAAAAAACGTTTTTCAAATTTTTTTTTGATTTATTTAAAAAAAAAATTTTTTTTATTTATTTCTTAAACAAATTTTTAACAAAATTTTAATGAATTAAAAATAGGACAAAATCGACGTTGTCTTGTTTTTTTCCTTAACCTCAGCCATTTGTGGGTCGATTTTCTCGATTTTTAATAGCAACTGAACCGAGTCTATTGCGGATATATTGATGTATGAATAATGTATGTAAGCTACGGAAAGTTGATTTCAACATACAGACGGGCAGACGGACATGCCTATATCGACTTCGCTATCTATAACGATCCAGAATATACTATATACTTTGTGGGGTCGCAAATGAGACATGTAGAAATTACAAACGGAATGATTAACTTATATATTATACATTTATAACTCATGGTGAAGGGTAAAACATTTATTATGAATATTTTTTAAAAGATCAAATTTTTTCATCTTTCATTGAACTAAAATAAAATTAATATTCGTTATACCCACTGTTTTTTAATGTAGTGCCTTTAGACTTTAGTATTTATTTATAAATTGAATGTGATTTACTTTAGACTGTTTTGTGGTCATGCGTATGTTTTTTTTGTGGTTTTCTTTATTTTAAGTAATTTTACTGTTTAATTAATTTCATTACAAATATGTTTACTCTATGTTAGTTGTTATATGGAGCAGAATTGATTGATTTTATTTATTAGAAAAAAAAGAAGAAAACATCTGTATTTAATTATTGTAGTTTTTAATGTTTTTTGCAAAATATGCCATAAATTAAATAAGGAAAGTTCATATTTGCATTTGTTAGTAAGGAAATGAAATAAAACAAGATTGTTGTTTCCAAAATTACATTACAGATGAAAACTGGCAGCTATCATTATCATTTGCCAAATTGGCAAACAGAAACTTGTGATTGAGCTCTGACAACGTAACTGAAGTCTGTTTGCCATCCATAATCGACCCATTAGGTATAATTATCTGATAAAGCTGCCTTCAAAGTATAATTTACTAAATGGAAATCTAATTTAATTTAAATCAAATATCTAAAAGTACTACTCCTCCATTCTCCTTTCTACAAACTATTTTTACATAAATCGCACGATCTCGGTGGGCAGTTCACATCAAGTCAACGTGAGATGACCATGCCCTTAAATCGCTCGTGCAGAATGTTCAATGTGGCATGATGTGTGACACGTATCATCCAATTTAGGACACTTGATGGAAGAAATATGAACCGATGACGACTCTAGCCCAGCGTCGTACGGGTGTTGGATCATTGATTACTGTATAACGCGCAGAACGTTGTCAGAACTCATTTTGAATGCTATATCCGTCCAAGGTGATTTGGCAAAACAAACTGAAATAATGAGAGCCAATTCGACAGATATAACTTCAACAATATGGACGCTATAAACTGTCAAAGTTCAGAAGTCCATATTGGGAGACTCTTTAGTATGTGCCAGAGTTACTAAATAATTATATATTGAAGAAATTAAGTCCATAGAAACCACGTACCACAATTATCAAAATATCACTATTATTTTCAAGCCCTACCGTATGACCTACTCCCTATAACGAATTCATCTGTTTGCCATAAAAATCAAAAGAAAACTCTTAAAAAAACAAACAAAATAAACAAGACTTTTAAAGCAAAGATATAAAGAAACGGTAACATGGCATGGTAGACGCATATTTTTCAGAAATGAATGAATATTTTTTTTAACAATTTTTTGTTAAAGAAAAATCCATACCTTTAACATAGACACAAACACACATAAAAACCTAAAAAAGAAAAACTTTTTTTATTCAATTTCTGTTTGCAGTAGTTTTTCCTACCATTAAAATGAAGTTAAATGTAACAAACAACTGCTATAGTAGCAGCAGCAGCAGTGTGAGTAGCGGTGGCAGCAACAGCAAGTGCAATAGATTGAAACTTGCGCAATGTCTACTTGAATTTTTTGTTTATTCGCAATGTTTTTGGTTGCTATTTTGGGGCGAACGGGGGCTTTTCAAGTTATGGGGAGAGATATAGAAAAAAGGTATGGTTATTTTAAAAGTGTAATGGCTATAAAGATGATAACTACATACTACGTACAAAAACATAGAAAGTACTTAGCTGTAGTAGTAGATGGTTGGTTGAGTGGTAGGTAGGTAGATAGATAGATAGTCTTATGTTGTTTATGTATCTTGTATTAATACAAGTAGGTATGGAAGAAGAATGCCGCCACTTGGTGGGTTAGCGTGACGAATAAATAAAAATTTGTAAAATTGAAATACTTACCAGCGTATAATGAAACATGATGTGTAATTTATAAGCAAACAAATAATAAAAAGAAACAAATTAAAAGTAAAACATAAAAATTTAGTTAAAATTGCTTTTTATCTAAACACTTGCGGTAAGGTTTTAATATTTATGCATACACGTACGTACTTACGTAAATTTTTAGCATATTGTTTTTTTAACCCTTAAATGGTAAATGGTGTTAAGTTGAATTTATTAATTTAGGATAAATTTCACGAAGGTAACTTAAATTAGATTGTATTTTGATGTTTTCGTTTATCTTTTCGAAACTAAAATATCGATATTCAGCTCTGACCTACGTAAGTAGGAAAAAAACGTCTAATGATTATTCATATTTTTTATTCGTTTTTTACAAAATGTTATATCTTGATCAGATCAGTAAAAATAAGTAAGAGTGATATATTCGGCTATTTGGAATCGTATATATCCTTTACCAAATAATACTTTAAGATAAAGATTGAAAACAATTTTTATTTAAAAAATGTTTGAAAATGTATGTACTAGTTGACCGCCCCGGTAGCTATTTACTGATGTTAGTTCTTCAAGTTTCTCCAACCCTGTTCTTATTTATTTGCAAATAAAATATCTAAATTTGTACAGCATACTTTAGGGGGCTTTTTTATTACAGTTGACTGTTCTACCGGAGTTCTACCCGGAATTTTTGATTTTTTTCTTTACAAACCATCTCCTGAAAATTTCGAATCGAATAAAAAAAAATCAGCCAAATCGCTCCAGCCGATCTCACGTGATGCCATTACATACATGGACCATTTCATTTTTATATACATATATTAGATTAGGTGAATTTTTTTGGTTTTTTAAACAAACACAAACTGCGAAATGTTTCGCTTGTCTGCAGATATACCCAGTATAACTGGCGGCAATCGAATCCGCAACCCTCAGATTAATAGTCCATCACAGCGGTATTTTTATACCCTCCACCTTCGTGAGAAGGGTATATATAAGTTTTTCATTCCGTTTGTAATTACCACAATATAATTTTCCGATCCTATAAAGTGTATATATTCTGGATCCTTATAGATAGCGGAGTCGATTAAGCCATGTCCGTCTGTCTGACTGTCTGTTGAAATAAATTTTCTGAAGACCCCAGATATCTTCGGGATCCAAATCTTCAATAATTCTGTCAGACATGCTTTCGAGAAGTTTCCTATTTAAAAAAATCGGTCCACAAATGGCTGAGATATGAGGAAAAAAACAGGACAACCTCGATTTTTGACCTATATCTGGATTACTAAGTCATTAATGTAGACAATATAGATATGTAATGATTTTTTTTTTTAAATATATAAAAAAAAAATTAAATTTAAAAAAAAAAATTTTAAATTTTTTAAATTTAAAAATTTAAGTAACAATTCGAAAAAAATTAAAAAACTGGAAAAAAATTAATTTTGTTTACCTAAAAATATTTAAAATTTGTATTTTGAAGTATAATTTGGTGAAGGGTATATAACATTCGGCACAGCCGAATATAGCTCTCTTACTTGTTTTTTTTTTTTTTTTAATTTTTAGATTTTATTTTGAAACATTTGTACAATATAAATTTATTCAAAGTGTTAGCTATGACATTTCTTATCTTTATGGCAACATATGGATTCCGAGCCAAAAGAACTGCTTATATTTTGAGGCAATGAACGAATCAAGACAATATCGAATACTCCCGAAAGTGCATTCAGCATCGAGCGATACAAATAGTAGTGGGATGGTCTGAACTATAAAGCGGGGCAAAACTTCCCAACCACTTTATTATAAATACGTTTTAACAGGTATTGCAACATGTGGTCGAGCGTTGTCATGATGGAATATTACGGTTTAATGCATGGCCACATATTCTGGGCTTTTTTGTAGCAATGATCGGTTCAAAAGAATCATTTACGTTAGGTACAGGTTCCCTGTGACGGTCTGGTCAGAATTCAGCAGTTCATAATAGATAGGACCTTTTTGCTCTCACCAAATACATTGAATTATCTTAGAGCCACTGATATTTGGCATTGGTGCCTGGTTGGGCGGACTTGAGATACAATCTATTACGCTTCGGGTTTTTGCAATGGATAAATTTTTCATCGCAAGTAATAATTCGGTGCAAAAGTTATTTTTTATATCGTTCAAGCATCATTTCGGACACGCAAAATTGTCTTTCAAGGTCTCTCAGCTGCAATTCGTACGCTAGCCTATTTTCCTACTTTTAGATGAATCCTGCTGCTTGCAAACGTTTTCAAATTGCTGCTTGAGTAGCTCCCAGTGATTTTGAAAGGTTTTGTTAAGTTTTACAATGATCTTCATAGAGTAATGCCTCCAATTCTTGCTTTTCAAACTTTTTGGTTGGCCTGGGCGATCTTTGTCTTCCGTGACAAAATCACCACTTCTGAACCGCACAAACCAACTCTCGCACGTTGAAACCGATATAATACACTTACCACAAGCTTGGTGAGAAATCGGTGTGCTTTAGAGGTAATTTTTTTTCAAATTAAAAAAGTAAAGCAAAACTTCCAGCATATGACGATTCGATGATACAAAATTCGACATTTTCGAAGCAAAAGAAAACTTTTTTGTTTAATCTATACTTTTCAATAATGACTGATACAAAATGATATATATGTTATTAAAAACAAAAACTGCGTTCAAAATATACCCATCTTTTTTCCCGATATATTGTATCAACAATGTTTATAAGTTATTTGTGGATTTCGGTAAAATAATTTCAACATAAAGGCGGACATCATTAAATCCATATCTTCGATACATACCTACTATGGTATTCATTCGACTAATGATCGTTCGATTAATCGAATAATTTCTTACGAATAATTATTCGAACAATTTAAAAATGGACATTTTCGAATAACGAATAATTCGAACAATTTTATGTAGAATAATCGAATAAACGAATAAATGTTCATATATATTGTTACGTTTTAACCTTTTCAAAACGTTGGTTTATTTCCTTTCAATAAACCAGATACTTTTGATTGCAAATAAAAAAACAGTTTAGTAGTTTAAAAATTGTAACAACTCTTTATTTATATAAAATGTACAACAACAGAATTAAATAGTCACTCAATGTTTTTTATACACGTTTATAAATTCGCAGAAATACAGACACACTTTATAATGTACACGAATTCACTTGAAAATACAGCACACTTTAAGGCACTCAGTTGATGTTTATTCGAATAGCGTCTCTGATAAACTCACTAACGACTACAACCTCTGCCACTATTTATAACACTGCCATCTGCACTCTAGATTGTTCTTTAACTGTCAAAGCTCGTATTTTCGAAGCCTAGAGCATACGCAATCTCTGGTGAATTTTCTACAATGTTCTTTAACTGTCAAAGCTAGCAAACATTCAGCATTGCCATACTTATAATCAATGATCAACTCAAAGCTTTTATTTAATGTTAATAATGTCCACAGATATGTTACAGTTTGAGAGGAACTGCTTTCAAATAGCATTATGCAACTTTAAATCAGCCGTTAAAATCGTTATATTTGAATTCAAGTACAATTTCGTAACAATATTTAAATTTATTAAATTGCTTAAAATTTTTCATAATTTCAAATTTAAATAAGTAATAATGACTCACAAAAATTGTATTGTTTCTGAAATTCTACAAATAACTAAAGACAATGGGACTTTCGATCACTGTAGATGAGTGTTCCGATAGCTCCTTCTATAAATATATAAATATTACTGCAAGAAGTTACAATTCTAAAAACAAATCTTTCAAAAATTTTATCTTAGGACTTGAACCAATGAAAATAAAAGGTACGGAATAAAATATTTGTTATTTAGCTGGCGAAATATTAGAAGAATCGCAATTAATAATCAAAATTTTAACTTAGATTAAGGTGGAGTTGAATGAGATGGAGAATGTAATTTTGAAACGGTCGTCGAAAGTGATATTGAGGATGTGTTGCACGTAAGTGTTGCAAAATATTTAATAAATCGAATGATAAACACAAATATTGCAAACTAACGTTTTGTTGCAAGAAAAGCATGGAGTTCGTCTTATACATGATTTTGAACATTGTTGAACATCTTTGTCTAACATGGTAATAAACTTTAAATGCGTCAATCATGCAATGCCTGATTGAAAATTAGCCACGTTCACTGACAATGATATCAAACTTTGGACAGATTCCCTTTTTGTGTAATTCCCCAAGACCACTTTATTAAGCAAAGATTCGGCAACGTTGATAGAGCTTGATGTATAATACAATTTGTTATAAAAAATTTAGAAATAGTGAATAATTAATTAACTAAAGAATTAGTTACTCAATTTAAAACCCGAATTAATGAACGACATAAAAAAGTTCTTAATACATTGTAATTGAATTCAGGATCATGTCCAACTAGCATTTTTTAAAGCATAGCTCCAAAACGGAAACTAAAGGTTTTGCAAGGGTGTGAAGTTAAATTCGTAAGTTAAATACGTCCCACATATATGTTAACTACTTAACATAGCACTGTTAAATAAAGTAAATTTGAAAAACATAGTTTTTTTTGACAAAAACATAATAAAATTAATTATTTTTATTCACCAATTAAAGAAAATACCTTAAATTTAAACTTTTAGTTAAAAAATAAAAAAAACGTCTTCATATTAAGATTAAAATTACAGTTTGAATATGTAGTATTCAAGTTCATTGGCGGGCCACTTAGGACAGACCTGAATGGGGTTTGGATATGGTAGGTGAAAGCTGGGAGGGAGTAGATATCAAAACTATATAGGGTATACCCAGTTGTTTCTCAAGGAAGGCGCTACAAGGGGTGGAATTTGTTCAATTTCTTTTTTAACATTTATGTTCAAAGTGTGATAGGGGCCATTTAGGACAGACCTGAATTAGGTTTGAATATGGTGGGTGAAAGCTGGGAGGGAGTACATATCAAAACTATATAGGGTATACCCAGTTGTTTCTCAGGGAGGGCGCTACGATGGGTGGACTTTGTTCAATTACTTTTTTAACATTTATGTTCAAAGTGGGATAGGGGCCATTTAGGACAGACCTGAATGGGGTTTTGAGATACCGGGTGAAAGCTGGGAGGGAGTAGATATTAAAACTATACAGGGTATACCCAGTTTTTTCTCAGGGAGGGCGCTACGAGGGGTGGATTTTGTTGAATTACTTTTTTAACATTTATGTTCAAAGTGTTATAGGGGCCATTTAGGACAGACCTGAATGGGGTTTGGACATGGTGGGTGAAAGCTGGGAGAGAGTAGATATCAAAACTATATAGGGTATATCCAGTTGTTTCTCACGGAAGGCGCTACGATGGGTAGACTTTGTTCAATTACTTTTTTAACATTTATGTTCAAAGTGTTATAGGGGCCATTTAGGACAGACCTGAATGGGGTTTTGAGATACCGGGTGAAAGCTGGGAGGGAGTAGATATTAAAACTATACAGGGTATACCCAGTTGTTTCTCAGGGAGGGCGCTACGAGGGGTGGATTTTGTTGAATTACTTTTTTAACATTTATGTTCAAAGTGGGATAGGGGCCATTTAGGACAGACCTGAATGGGGTTTGGACATGGTGGGTGAAAGCTGGGAGGGAGTAGATACCAAAACTATATAGGGTATACCCAGTTGTTTCTCAGGGAGGGCGCTACGAGGGGTGGACTTTGTTCAATGACCTTTTTAACATTTATGTTCAAAGTGTTATAGGGGCCATTTAGGACAGACCTGAATGGGGTTTGGACATGGTGGGTGAAAGCTGGGAGGGAGTAGATACCAAAACTATATAGGGTATACCCAGTTGTTTCTCAGGGAGGGCGCTACAAGGGGTGGAATTTGTTCCAAAATGGTTTTAACATTTATGTTCAAAGTGTCATAGGGGCCATTTAGGACAAACCTGAATGGGGTTTCAACATGGTGGGCAAAAGCTGGGAGGGAGTAGATATCAGAACTATATAGGGTATACCCAGTTGTTTCTCAGGGAGGGCGCTACAAGGGGTGGAATTTGTTCAAAAATGGTTTTAACATTTATGTTCAAAGTGTCATAGGGGCCATTTAGGACAGACCTGAATGGGGTTTGGACATGGTCGGTGAAAGATGGGAGGGAGTAGATATCAAAACTGTATATCCAGTTGTTTCTCAGGGAGGGCGCTACGATGGGTGGACTTTGTTCAATTACTTTTTTAACATTTATGTTCAAAGTGTTATAGGGGCCATTTAGGACAGACCTGAATGAGGTTTGAATATGGTGGGTGAAAGTTGGGAGGGATTAGATGTCAAAACTATATAGGGTATACCCAGTTGTTTCTCAGGGAGGGCGCTACGAGGGGTGGAATTTGTTCCAAAATTGTTGTAATGTTAAAAGTGTTATAGGGGCCATTTAGGACAGACCTGAATGGGGTTTCAACATGGTGAGTGAAAGCTGGGAGGGAGTAGATGTCTAAACTATATAGGGTATACCCAGTTGTTTCTCAGGGAGGGCGCTACAAGGGGTGGAATTTGTTCCAAAATGGTTTTAACATTTATGTTCAAAGTGTCATAGGGGCCATTTAGGACAGACCTGAATGGGGTTTCAACATGGTGGGCAAAAGCTGGGAGGGAGTAGATATCAGAACTATATAGGGTATACCCAGTTGTTTCTCAGGGAGGGCGCTACGAGGGGTGGATTTTGTTCAAATACTTTTTTGAAGAATTTATGAACAATTTTTGTGTAGAAATACGTAAACATTTACGTCCCAGCAAAAACTTCGCTTACAAAGGCTTTAATGACTTTTTAATAATGTCTTTTTTAATAACTTACTTTTTAAGTAGTAAAGTCTAAAAAAACAAAATAAACAAACAAAACAAATAATCAGTTACTTTTTTTCAATTTGCCCATTTTTTTATTGCACGTTTATTTTTAGAAAAACAGAAAAGAATATTGCATTACTGTGTGAAAACCATTATTTGATGCACAATGAAATAACTAAGCAGTGGTGTAGTGAGCACAACGGCATACTACCAAACAGAAGGTTGCAGGTTCGAATCGGGTCTGCGACTTCTTTTTTTTTATTTTTATTTTTTTGTGTAAATAAAAATTCTATAAATAACTCTAACAAAACAACTTATTTTTGGCCAAAATATAAAGGATTACTTTTGGGACATCGCGAACAAAAATAATGACTTCTTACAGTAGAAAAATAAGTAGTTGAATCGTCAAATTCCCCTTATTTTTAGGCTTATTTGTAAGAAAAGTTTTTGCTGGGATATTTTGGACGGAAATAAGTAGAGTTAGTAGAGTTATATAGAACAAACAAAACAAATAATCAGTTACCATTTTGGAACAAATTTCACCCCTCCTAGCGCCCTCCCTGTGAAACAACTGGGTATACCCTATATAGTTTTAATATCTACTCCCTCCCAGCTTTCACCCACCATATCCAAACCTCATTCAGGTCTGTCCTAAATGGCCCCTATAACACTTTGAACATAAATGTTAAAAAAGTAATTCAACAAAATCCACCACTCGTAGCGCCCTCCCTGAGAAACAACTGGGTATACCCTATATAGTTTTGATATCTACTCCCTCCCAGCTTTCACCCACCATGTTTAAACCCCATTCAGGTCTGTCCTAAATGGCCCCTATAACACTTTGAACATAAATGTTAAAAAAGTAATTCAACAAAATCCACCCGTCGTAGCGCCCTCCCTGAGAAACAACTGGGTATACCCTATATAGTTTTAATATCTACTCCCTCCCAGCTTTCACCCACCATGTCCAAACCCCATTCAGGTCTGTCCTAAATGGCCCCTATCATACTTTGAACATAAATGTTAAAAAAGTAATTGAACAAAGTCCACCCCTCGTAGCGCCCTCCCTGAGAAACAACTGGGTATACCCTATATAGTTTTGGTATCTACTCCCTCCCAGCTTTCACCCACCATGTCCAAACCCCATTCAGGTCTGTCCTAAATGGCCCCTATAACACTTTTAACATTACAACAATTTTGGAACAAAATCCACCCCCCGTAGCGCCCTCCATGAGAAACAACTGGGTATAACCTATATAGTTCTGATATCTACTCCCTCCCAGCTTTTGCCCACAATGTTGAAACCCCATTCAGGTCTGTCCTAACTGGCCCCTATCCCACTTTGAACATAAATGTTAAAAAAGTAATTGAACAAAGTCCATCCATCGTAGCGCCCTCCCTGAGAAACAACTGGGTATACCCTATATAGTTTTGACATCTACTCCCTCTCAGCTTTCACCCACCATATCCAAACCTCATTCAGGTCTGTCCTAAATGGCCCCTATAACACTTTGAACATAAATGTTAAAAAAGTAATTGAACAAAGTCCACCCATCGTAGCGCCTTCCGTGAGAAACAACTGGATATACCCTATATAGTTTTGATATCTACTCTCTCCCAGCTTTCACCCACCATGTCCAAACCCCATTCAGGTCTGTCCTAAATGGCCCCTATCCCACTTTGAACATAAATGTTAAAAAAGTAATTGAACAAAGTCCACCCATCGTAGCGCCTTCCGTGAGAAACAACTGGATATACCCTATATAGTTTTGATATGTACTCCCTCCCAGCTTTCACCCACCATATCCAAACCCCATTCAGGTCTGTCCTAAATGGCCCCTATAACACTTTTAACATTACAACAATTTTGCAACAAAATCCACCCCCCCCGTAGCGCCCTCCCTGAGAAACAACTGGGTATACCCTATATAGTTTTGATATCTACTCCCGCACAGCTTTCACCCACCATATCCAAACCCCATTCAGGTCTGTCCTAAATGGCCCCTATAACACTTTTAACATTACAACAATTTTGGAACAAAATCCACCCCCCGTAGCGCCCTCCCTGAGAAACAACTGGGTATACCCTATATAGTTTTGATATCTACTGTCTCCCAGCTTTCACCCACCATATCCAAACCCCATTCAGGTCTGTCCTAAATGGCCCCTATAACACTTTTAACATTACAACAATTTTGGAACAAATTGCACCCCTCGTAGCGCCCTTCCTGAGAAAGAAGTGGATATGCCCTATATAATTTTGACATCTACTCTCTCCCAGCTTTCACCCGGTATCTCAAAACCCCATTCAGGTCTGTCCTAAATGGCCCCTATAACGCTTTGAACATTAATGTAAACAAAGTAATCGAACAAATTCCGCCCCTTGTAGCGCCTTCCCTGAGAAACAACTGGGTATACCCTATATAGTTTTGATATCTACTCCCTCCCAGCTTTCACCTACCATATCCAAACCCCATTCAGGTCTGTCCTAAGTGGCCCGCCAATGAACTTGAATACTACATATTCAAACTGTAATTTTAATCTTAATATGAAGACGTTTTTTTTATTTTTTAACTAAAAGTTTAAATTTAAGGTATTTTCTTTAATTGGTGAATAAAAATAATTAATTTTATTATGTTTTTGTCAAAAAAAACTATGTTTTTCAAATTTACTTTATTTAACAGTGCTATGTTAAGTAGTTAACATATATGTGGGACGTATTTAACTTACGAATTTAACTTCACACCCTTAGGTTTTGCTAGTGGAGTTTTGTAGATTGTTCGGGAGTTAATCTGATCTGAATATTTCTATTGAAAATTTAATGATGGATTTTGTTTTCGAATGTTTTTTAACATTATCAATACTTGAATTGTTAACTTTAACGTTATTCTTTGTTATTCTTTAAGAATAAAATATTAAAAAACCGACATCAAAATTTCATTCTTTGCTTTTTTTAAAAAAATTTAAATTATTCGAATAATTCGATTAATTTTAAACGTGTGATCGAATTATTCGAACAAGTTAAAATCTCTTATTCGAATTATTCGTTTTATTCGAACAAGTGAAAAATCGAATAATTCGAATACCCTAATACCTACCTATGTACTTCTATTTTATCAAAAAATATATATGTAGTTAGCCTAGTAAAAAGTTTTATAAACTGTTAATGTGATTTAATTAATTTTTAATGTGTTTGTTTTTAGAAATTTTCACAGTCATTATATTACAAAATTTCTATAAATATATATAGTCGTGTGATGAGGTCATAATACAAAACGACAGTTATAATAATCATTTCTAAACAATACATAATTACTGTTTGACCTCATCTCATGCTCAAGAATAATTAGATAATTATACAGGGTTTTACAAAAATAGTTTTGTAATCATAAAATCGTATAAAAGCATTTGAAATTGTTGAGTTAAAGATCTTGTTAGTATTCAGCCCAAACATGAATAAAAACTCACGTGAATTTTTTATTCATCATTGGGCTGATTAAGTGAATTAACAATCATTGCTAACGTAGTAAGTCTAGCAAAACTGCTACAGTTTACAAGATCATAACACAAATAGTTTTGTAATCAAAGAATGTTATAAAAGAGTTTGAAATTAACTTGAAGATCTGTTTAATATTAAATTAATTAACTTCCATTGCAAACGTTGTATGTCTAGTAAAACTGCTACAGTTTACAAGACCATAACATCTAATATATGAAAGTGTGACAATAACATATTTGAAGCATGTAAATCAATGAGAAGACAAAAGAAATGTAATAATTTTTTAGTAGTACAGAAAAAGATTTTCATCGTTTGTAGCAAAAAAAATGCATTTTTTCTACTCTTGTAAATATACTACGTACAGTGTTTTGAGCTATTGTTAATAAAAGAAATGTAATCATTTTGCAATTGGATTTAAAATAAATTTCAAGCTTGGTAGCATATTTACTACTCTTGTAAATATACTACGTAGAGCCAAAATGTTCTTCCTTAATATTTTTTAAGGACCGTTTGCACTTAATTAAAAATTTTTAAGGTTTAGCAAACTTTTCAAAATGTTTTCGGAACTGAATTAAAAAAAATTTAATATTTCGCAAAAGTAAAAAAATACAAAACCGGTGGCTTTCAATATTAGTACAGTGTTCTAAATAAAATAAATGTTATAATTCTTTAGTAATACTAAAAAAGACTAACAACAAATTGTTGCATATTTCAGTGTGAGTTCCGCTATGGTAAATTATCAAAATGCATATTTACAATGGCACAATAATAAGATAATGCTTTCAAATAACAGCTCCTGTTAAAACACCCCACAATACTCACTGAAATCGCTCCCTTGTGTCATCATTATTACAACGTGCCAACAAGTCATCAGGTGTTTACTTAAATTTAAACACCCCTGGCCCCAAATACACAACTTAATAGGTATTTGAATTAGTTTAAATTTCACAAACAAATTTCATGCAAAAACTATTTTATGTAAAAAAGAAAAAAGTATGAATGAATGGAAAGAAAGAAAGAGCTGGTAAACCAACCATTAATATTTCATTCATTCATTCAGTGTTACAGAAATATGATACCGAAATGTTTGTTGTAAATCACAAAACCTTATTGAGGTGTCTAACTAATTTGATGGAACCAAATATTCCACCCAAATACACTTTCAGCACGACGAGTATACATTTCAACATGTTTGTATTTATTTCTTTTATATTTATACGATTTTGTTTTAACCTAAATTTAATTTTTATTGTTTGTTTTATATGTTTGGTCAATTTCTTTGCCTTTGCTTTTGTTTATAGAAAATACGATTAAAATGCTATCGTTGCTCAATATAGTACAATACTTAAATACAACTTATCAGTTCATTAATATTTCTTATATTTATTTGTTTATAATAACCGCTAAAATGTTTTGATAACTTTATTGAATTTCTTTCCTCATTCTCACTCAATAAAATCGCAAAATTATTAATGAAATCAAATAAATTTTTATATTCTTTGTGGACACAATCAATCGTTGAATCATTTTTATAGTTTTTTTTTTTATTTTATTTATGGAATTCAAACACGAAGTTTATATAAATTCTACAAATTTAGCGATAAGTGTTTGCGGAAGGTTTTAAACCAATCAACCGGCATAATATTTTAATATTTAATCATAATTTTCATTTTGTTTTCTTACACCACCACCTCCATATGCTTACAAAGTGGGTGCAGATAAAATGCCAAGAAGTATTTATTTTTTGTATATTTTTTTTTTGTTGTCTACAAAACTTTTCTTTGCCTAGACTTTTATATCTTTATTTAGAGTTTTTTTCCTTTTTCTGTTCTTTCCATTTGGGTGTGATTTTTGTATTTTTTTTTAGCCGCTGTTGCTTTTACGAGCATAAATAAATATAAATAAATAAATATTTGTTATTACATATTGTTATGGTTTCTATTTATGGTCACATACTGTGGTTTAATGTTATCACTCGTTTTGTGTTAATTTGTCTAATTCCATATGCATGTCAACAATATGGTGTGAAATGTAAAAATATTTAAAAATATACAAATGTATGTAGTTTTTTTTTTGAATTGATTTGTTTAATGTTGTGACATTTCAATTATTGTTTTTAATTATATCCTGCTTAAGAAAGTTTTTTGCAAAAAATTTTATTTTTAAATTTAGCAAGAATTTTTTAAAGAATATACAGAGAGTTACAATACGACAAAAACTTTTTTAAAACTATATTCCATAATTTCAGTATTCAAAACTAGGATTTTTTTAGGTAAAAAAAGTATATTTCTAAGTTAAATTTATATTTATTGGGTTTATTATTAAAATATAGTTAATTTTAGTGTTTTTTTTAGCTAAAGTTAAATGAAATATATTTATAGAATTTGGTTGTACATCTTAGCATTGGTAAAACAATGGAAACTTTTAAAAGTAAAAGTGCCTAGTGTCAATATGTGAAATATTCATTTAATAAATTAATAGTTTAAAAAAGCTCAACCTCGTAAAAACACACTAACCTCCACTGGATGTTATGAATAAACCTGTAAAAACAACCTCTTATTTCTAAACAACCGTACTGCTCGTATACAATTTGGCAAAGAACATTTCAATTGGAATGGAATACAGTTATTGTTTGGATAAATTCAAAAAATAACTTTATTCCATTCCATTACGAACGAAAAAAAAAAAATTTAAATTTTTTTCAAAAACTTTTTGACTTTTTTTCATAATGTGTCCTTTTTTTCTCAAAAGAAAGATTAGATATTTTCCTTGAAGAGCTATTTGATCGCTTAGTGGGATGCAAGTTGAATATCTATCAAAATAAATGTTTTGTAACTCAAAACATACAATTTTTGATTTGTTTGCAAAATCAAAAACTTTGTTGACTTTTTTTTCAAAATGGACCCATTTTTAATTTTTTTTTGCTCAAAAGAAAGCTTATTATGTCTTTTTCTTGAAGACCTCTATCAAAATAAATAGTTTGTAACTCATGACATAAAATTTTTGAATTTTTTTTCCCAAAATCTATTTTTTTTTCAAAATTTAAAATTTTTTTAACTATGTACGAAATAATTTCTTATCACCATACGTAGTTTGATTAAAAATGGGCGGGATTGTATTAGTGGGAGTGGCACCTATCATGCAAAGTAAATATTTATTTTCCAATATCTCGATATATCTGTAATTTGTTTGAAAATTGGAATTCAAACGAAGAAACAGGATCGTTTTAAAAATGTACCTCCCCTGGTACCTCCCCTGGTGTGGCCATGAATTCCAAATTTAAACTCGACAACACTTCCTGCACATGTGTGTACCCTTGCTTTGTCCTGGTGGAAAATAACTTTTTGATTGTCCAAATGCGGACTTTCTTTTTTAAATCATATTTAAATTGACCATTGATTGCGGACATTTTTTTTTTCAAATCATCCTTAAATCGACCCAATAAGTTGTCATAACATTCGCCATTGATTGTTTTTCCCTTCCGAAGGTAGTCAATGTGGATTATACCGCGAGCATCCCAACATTTTTCAGATAAACCCTTATTGGTCTTCTTTGGCGACGATTCTCCCGAGAATCCCACTGTATTGACTGCCGTATGGTCTCTGGTGTGTTGTGTTGATCCACGTTTTGAAACGGCGCAAAAACTCGTCAATATTGCGGTTGAACAACGCCAAACACTCCTGCGAAATTGTCTCACGATTGCGTTTGTGCTCCACTGTGAGCAAAAGCGGCACCCATCTAGAGGAAATTATTATCATATCCAAGTGATATTTCAAAAATGAATCCACTGAGTCACTTCCACAATCTCTCGCATTTTCAATATTCGATCGGCCAATACCATATTGTGAATTTTGTTTAATTTTTCGGGGGCAGAGACTTCAGCTGGTCATCCAGAACCTTCGGCATCTTCCGTGCTTCTACGGCCACAACGAAATTCAGAAAACCACTATTTATTTGTATTTGTCAAAGTTAGCCTTTGATTTTATTCGCAAAACATATTGCTTAATGAGCAATCGAAATTCACTTTTTTTTTCCATTTTCTCCTCAAGTCACGCGGTAATCTGTTATCAATGGCTGTCAAACACATTTAGTTTGTGTTTGACAGCCATTTGCAGCTTGTTAAAATTTTGAAAGGAATCAACTGACAGAAGCAGTGTTGCGCTTTCCGTTAAGTGGAGGGTGATTAAAAAAATCACCGACTTATTGACCCGTATAAGCAAAAACGCAAGATTTTTAGATTTTTTGAAATTGGAAATTTCACAAAAAAGAACTTTCACATCAAACTCGATTTTTCCCCATGATTAAAAATCAAAAATTATTTTTTTCGAAACAAAATTTTTTCACAAAAAATATTGTTTCTCAAAAACTTCACAAAAATCTGATTTTTTATAAATATTTCTTTATTTATAAAAGAATTTTATAGCTGTACTTGTTTTTATACTCTTCATTCCGTTTGTAATTTCTACATTTTTCATTTCCGACCGTATAAAGTATATATATTCTGGATCCTTATAGATAGCGGAGTCGATTAAGCCATGTCTGTCCGTCTGTCTGTTGAAATCAATTTTCTGAACACCACAGATATCTTCGGGATAAATCTGTCAGACATGCTTTCGAGAAGTTTCATATTTAAAATCAGCAAAATCGGTCCACAAATGGCAGAGATATGAGGAAAAAACCAACTAAACAACTTTTTTTTTACCTATATATGGATTACTAAGTCATTATTTTGTTTTACATCAAGTCGAGAATATGATGTCATGTAAATGGCCGCCGCCATTGTTGATTGTCATTTGAGCTCTTTTTATGGCATTTTCCATCACTTTGGCCAAAACTTCCTGCGATAGGTCCTCAAATTCTTGACGGATATTGTCTTTAAGAGCTTCAAGAGTCTGTGGCTTGTTGACATAAACCCGCGACTTCAAAAAGCCGATTGAATTGTTGTTGTTTTTGGCATTTTCGATGGTTGGGTTCTGTGTTTATTTTGAATAATGAAATCGATGAATAATTCATGAGAGTCTGCTAAAGGAAACAGATTGTTTTTATCACACTCTTTTGAAGACTATGGGTAAGAGTAGAGACTGAAAGATGAAAAAGTAAGAGAAGTATAGAGCTTAATCGATTAATTTTTAAAGAGGAGGCGAAAAAAAAAATTTAAAAAACCAAAATATTTTTTTTATTATTTAAAAAAAAAATTTAAATTTAAAGAAAAAAAATTTTAAATTTAAAAAAGTTAAAAGAAAAATAAAATTTAAAATAACAATTCGAAAATATTTTTTTTTTCAAAAAATTAAAAAAACCAACTTTGGAAAAAAAAAATTTTGTTTACCTAAAAATATTTAAAATTTGTATTCTGAAGTATAATTAGGTGAAGGGTATATAAGATTCGGCACAGCCAAATATAGCTCTCTTACTTGTTTTATTTTAAGGTTTTTTATCATAAACTCTAGTAAAATATTTTATTAGTTCTATTATCTTTATATTGTACTCTCTCCTCTCTTATTCAATTTCTCCAGCTATTGTGTCCACTTTTAATAACGTTTAAAATTGTTTTTATAAACAATAAAATAATTTTTCGTAATTTTCTAGCTACTGATTAATATTTGTTTCCAAAAGATAGCACAGTTGGAATAAATAACATATAAATGACAAATGCTGGTGCTTAAGATACATATGTAAATTAGTACATATTTGTTTAAAATAAACTATGTATGTACTTCTAATAATTACGTTAATTTATTTAATAAAAATCAATTTACTTAATAAAATCTTCTCTTTATTTATTTTTAGCTTTTAATGTTTAAACGCTGAGCAGAATTTTCCCAAAACCATCAATATTGAGATTTCAACAACAAAATGCCACTGCCCAAACGTTCAATTGAGCCGGTGCATGTGGCCCGTTCTGTTTACCAGCAGGATGAATTACAATCGGTAGAATTAGAAACAGTCACAAATACAACGCTAACAAATATCATACGACAATTGTCATCACTGTCAAAACATGCCGAAGATGTGTTTGGTGAGTTGGCACGTGATGTGGGCAATATTGGTGATCGTGCCAATTCGCTGCAGGCACGCATCGATCGCTTAGCCATTAAGGTAACACAACTGGACAGTACCGTGGAGGAAGTGCCCCTAACGGACATAACACGAAAGAAAGCTTTTAAATCTGCCAAAAATTTCGATCAGCAAATATTTTCACGAGCCACTATGCCAGCGCCAATGCTGGAAACGTATGCACAATGTGATAAACCACCGCCACTGGATAAACTGAACGTTTATCGAGATGATGGAAAAGATGGTCTTAAATTCTATACAGATCCTAATTATTTCTTTGAATTGTGGCGTCAGGAGATGCTTAAGGATACGGAACGTGTTATGCACGATAAGGGCAAGAAAATGCATCGGCCACGACAGGATGGCGGCGCCAGTGGACGTGGTCATAAGAAACGAGTGCGTACACCCCACAATACACGAGAGAAACAACGACAAATTGCTATCGGTCATGGTGAAACTTTAATGCCAAATAATGTTATTTATCGAACACCAAATTCTGTGGTCAACGAGGAAGCCGGTTATGGCGGTAGTAAGTATTTTGTTTTTACATTTCTATTTATTCATTATTATTATTACGATTATGATTATTTTAATTTGGAATAGGTGGTGGGTTGTAGCGATGATAATTATTATTATTATTAATCTTAACACTTGGATAATTTATTACTATGTAGTTTTTAATTTATTTTAAAGTTTATATGGTTTGAAAAACATACTATTTTAGAGCGGAGGTTATAAAACATGAAAATAATGTTTATAGTGTTCTGAAAGAAGAATAATTTAAATAATTGCCAGTTTCTCTTAGTTTTTCTAAATCAATTTTAATGCTGTACACTTTCTATTTTGGAAATAATTCGGTAGCTCCTGAACGACTGAAGATATCTTCATGAAATCCATTCTATCTAAGAACCCATGTATATTCAAATCGACTCAAGAACACCTCAAAACTAACAATATGAAATATAATTTGGACATCTCTAATTGTTCACGAGCTATCTAATTATTTCTAAAATAACAAGTTTCTAAACCACTGAAGGAGTCATATTTGTAGTAATTAAATGAAGTGCACTACATGTGTAACACATTTCTTAATATTATTTTCTAAAATTCAAGCGAATATTCGCTCACGGATTAGGCCAGAAATCTGGTATATGTTGAACAAAAGTTCGCCCCGTACCATGTAATAAAGGTGTTTTACGGGGCAATTTAAAAATTAGAAGAATAATTAATTTTGAAAATTCATGGAAAATGAAACAAACCACGAGAGAAACTAGATAAATTATAATTGAACAAAAGTCCCCTACGGGCAACTGAAAAATGAAATGGAATTCGGAAATCGTTTTATTTTTTCGCCGATTATTTGGATTGCTTTCGGCCAGACTCTATAATTTGTCTAATTTTTCAATATACATATCGAATTATACTTGAAACAATGAGAAACTCGAATATTTTTGCGCTTCCACTTCTTTCAGAATATATTAGATTTGAATCATGTTTTCTGTCCAAGCTGTATTAAAATGTTTGGAAGGTAAAAAAGGCTGAACAAGTAAATATTCCAAAAAAATCTTTGGACACCACCACATAGTCAATTAGAATTAAGAAGTTTTTCTATGCATCGTTCCGTTAACTGTCTGTCATACGTCTTTAAGTTGTTTCTAACCAAATTAGGAAAACGTTTTAAATAATATTTACAATTTTTTTTAGCGAATGTTTCACTTTTAAGGAAATTGGAAAATAATAAAAGCACACTAAAAACTTTCCCTTTTTTTCATCATGTCCGTCCGTCTGTTTTGTTGTTTATTTCATATTTTTCTCTCCACTCCACTACATTTTCATCAAGTACTAATTTCATACTTCAATTTACAAGAAAAAAAATTGCCAACCAACCAACCAATTATTGATTTTCAATATTTAGCACAACTTGTTGAAATACACACTGTCACAGATAGTGAGAGTGGTACGACAACAACACAACAGCTACAACAACAACAATACCATCATCAGCAACAATATCAGCTAGTACAACAACATCAACAACAAGTACAACATTTAGGTGGTGGTACACAATTAAGTCGTCGTCATAGACCCAATGTGATCAGCACAAACAACTTTGATGATTTAACATGTAGGTACGACAACGGCACGACAGAGTTTAAAGCGAAATCATAAATAATTTCAAAATAATAATAATAAAGCCAATTTTATAGCAAAATAAAAAAGCCATTTAATGCCAAATGCCAAGCGAATTCAAATACGCAAAAATTAGTGTTCTAGTTTATACTTTTACATTAATTAATATATTAAATTGTTTTTAAATGTTTTTCCTTTTTTTGTTTTGTTTAGAAAACTTCATTAATAGAATAACACAGTTGTTTTTTTATTCACTTTGTATTTTTTTTTTTAGTTTACTACAAAGCTAATTTTTTGTTACGCCACTTATTATTTAACCATTCAATGAATCATTTATAAGCTTTTTAGCTAATTTACTTACAGTGGGTTCTAAAAAGATAAAGAATTCTATTCTTTTTTGATAAATCTTTTAGTTTGACTCTAGAAATTTGCTTTTAGTTTAGGTATTCATCTTATTTATTTGAAAATCTTTAGATAAATGCAAATTCGAAATATGGGGATACTTGTTTTTGCTTCTAAAATATGTCTCAGTGGCTTTTCAGATTAAATAATGATTTTCGTTCGTTTAAGAACGAAATTTATGAAGGTTTTTCCAAATATATATTGGAATTATATTAAATCGTTGAATTACTTTCGCATGAAATTAAAACATGCTTTGATATGAATATACTGCAATTAATAATGTATGCACATATGACCGTAAAAACAGTTTGAGTTCAAAAAATTTTAAATTCGATTCTAAGGTATTCATTGTTAAATGAAGTCTGTCTATTTGTTCACTATTTTTCTTTGGTTCCATTGATACTGACTCGACAACATATGTATATTATGGCTTTTTCTAAACTCCTTTTGGCTTCAATAGTTAAGTATGACTATATAAAATACACAACAACAGGATTTAACAAGCACTCGTGTAAGTCGTAAACAATTTTAACAAACTTTTATTATTTTGTACAGTAACTTTTCATAACTTACACAACTTTCTATAAACATGAATTTTGAATGTAACTTCCTCTAGAATTTTACTTAAAAAAAAACAAAAAAATTTTATTAAAAATTTTTGCGTTATACTATTTGTGTCTGGGTTGATTATGACTGATTTTTGAACCGCTGAACCAATTTTTTGTTTTTAAATTAAAAGGATATTTAGAGCCTTATGTGTAATGAAGTATGATATGTTAACTAAAGTGAGAACGACATTGGCTAGGACATCACCGTCAACGGCGAGTGCAATATGTCGATGATTACCAAATTCTTTTGGATACCAACCACATGTGGTTTCAATAGGACGACGTTTCTTAAGTCGCATGCCTATGCAAATAAGCCAAAAACCACAACGGACCTTAAATCCCACATACCACATGCCATCGGTCAAATTCAGCATGTTTTATGCGCCAGAGTCATGTATAATTCTGGAGCATATAAAATTGTTATTTTCCTTACATAATGGCATTGATGGCCTTACAAATGAATGACAAATTTCGATTATAGCTTACATACACTTTGTTTTATTTAAATTTAAATATAGGAAGCACTTAATCAAAGACGCTTTATGATTTTCTTATAAAATATTATAAACACGAGACCAAATGGCTAGTTAGCAACAATGAAATTAGGATTAATCACCCCTATCATCAAAAACATGTGAAATTTATGTTCCCATGAAATATGAATTTCCCTCGAAGGGAAAATTGATATCGTGATATTCCCCTGAACCTTTAATTCACAGTAGTTGATTTTGTTCGTAACAGCTGTTTATTGTTTACAAAATTCCATCTAAAAATTTTACAACATGGGGATTTTTTTCACGTGAACAAAGTTTATGAACGAAAAATGGGTAAAGGGAAATATTCACCTCTATCGCGAATCAATATTTCACATGAAATATTTTCCCTTTTCCTTCTATCGTTCATCAACTTTGTTCACGTGAAAAAATTCCACTTGTTGTGAAATTTTTAGATGGAATTTTGTAAACAATAAACAGCTGTTACGAACAAATCTAACTATTGTGAATGAAAAGTTCATGAGAATATCACGATAGCAATTTTCCCTTCGAGGGAAATGGATATTTCATGGGAACAAAATTTCACATGTTATTGCCGATAGGGGTGATTGATTCACGATAAGGGTGAATATGTGGTTGGCCCGGCTTACATGTAGTTTTTTTTCAAATAATTTTGAGAATATTGAAAAAAAACTGGGTTACTTTTCATGATATCGGAAAGATCCAATGAAAAATGTGGAGTGGTTAAATGCAGGTAATATTGCTGTTTTAAGAACTATACTATATTGTGGTAATTGGGTTCCTTGTTTAAGACGAAACGTAATAATAATTCGTTGACACTGATTGAGTTAACATTTTAGGCTAGCTCGACCCCGCATATTATTACCAGTTACTTAGATTTGTATATGTGTTTTTGACTAAAAATCCATGAAATTCAAAATGTCTGCAATATTCAACTTTACAGTCACCCATTTTTGGAATCGTACAAAGTATTGATTTGAACTATTTACAGTATATCGTAGAGGGAAATTTTTATGTAAGAAATTTGTTTTAATTTTATTAGAAAATACCTCTGACACTAAATATCACAAGGTCTGTTCAAGATTTCCAGTTATGAGGAAAAGTTAATTATCAAATATATAACATGATTTTACAGTAAAACTAAAAAATATAGTGGGAGTTACGTTCAATTTTCATATTTGAAAGTGGTGTATATTCAGTATTCTTCAGAGCATGGCATAAAAAGCATTCAATACTTTGAATTACATTTCAAAACCAATTTTCTATCATTTAGAACCCACTGTGCAAGCAATGACATACTACTACTACTACGTCAGTAGAAGAACATAACTCAACGATTTTTTCTATTCTAAAACAACAATAAATAACATAAAATCTATATTAAAAACACATTAGTTTCATTTGCCAAATATGTTATACACATACATACATACATACATAGCCTTAAGTTAAAATCTTCTTTTGTTTGAATTCTATAAATTTGCATCAATCATTTTCTGTTACAAAATTGGGTTAAAAAATATAGTTTTTTTTTTTTAAAAAAAGAATTTAGTTAAAATTTTTATTTAAAAAAAAATGTTAAGTTTCATTAATGTATCACAACATCATTATCGTCATTATCATTATTATGTGTCGTCTGTATATTTTCCAGGCAATGTTAAACCTTATAATATGCTTTCACATTTGGAAAATAACAGTAATCTGGCGAAGCAAACTGCTGTTGCCATTGCAGGTCAGAGAGCATTGTTACTTCTTCTAACCTTTAAAAAATTAAAAAAAAAACAAAAATAAATTAACAAAAAACCTAAACAAAATTAAACTCATATTTAAAATTTCATAAAAAACGTTATAAATACATATTGTCAAAATGAACAATCATATCTTAAAACATTTATACTCTATATACATACATATAAATTTTATGTATTTAAATATCTGTATATGTTTTATTATATACCTACTACATATACTTCTGTTACTACTAATACTACCTACCCTCCCCACCCATTTCTCTCTTACTCTGTTTCTCTCTCTCTTTTTATATCTGTTTAATTTATCACTTTTCAAAGCACCACAAAACACCACTTGTTGTTTACCCCTGTCTCTCTTCCTTACCCTCTTGCCATTCAAATTATATAATAGTCGTTTTTTTTCTAATTTGTATACATTTTGTATTTGTTTTTTGTTTGTTATAATAATTGATGTGACTTTTAACATTTTTTTTTCGATTTTTATTTGCAATTTCAATAATTTATTGTTTTTTTATGCATATAAACTTGACCTTGTATTTTACACTATATTTATGCAGTTGTGCTTTAAAAAGTTTTTAAAGGTTATTGTTGATATATCCTTTACTTTCAATCAATATATATTTTTATACAAATTCTGTTTTGTCTATGATCGATTTTCCTTGATTTCGTCATACCATTTGTGATCTCTTCATAAACAATCTGTCAATGAATATTAATGGTCACATTTGTTTCAACAAATTCCTAAGTTTCTCTTTTAGCAAATTGCCTTTACTATCACAGTTTAAATTGAACTGCTCACTAACTACACGAAACGTGTCAATTAATTACTTTTATTATAATAAATCATTTTTCTCAATTTCAAGCAAATATACTATAAAGAACAATTTGCTTTTACTATTTTACAAATTGAGTCAAACTATCAAAGTTTAAGTAGTCATTGAAAAATCATCTTTGCTAAAAAAAAATCACTTGTTTACAAAGTGTGTCATTAAATCATCGTCAGATTACATTGATGATTGTATCACTAGTTTATTTTGAGAAAATTATTAATTAAATGCATTTGTTTTAAATTCTTTATACAATAATAACAACAACAGAGCTGTAAATGAATCAGATTTTAATTCGTTACGAATTAGCTAAATTTTAAATTAATTATTTTCACAACAAAAAAGAATTGAATAAAATTTGAATCAATTCAAACGAATTAGGCAAAAATGAATTAGGCAATTCATTTCCAATTCAAATGAATTTGTAAAAAGGAGTAGCAATTCGTTTTCAATTCAAATGAATTGCAATTCGTTTCCAATTAAAGTGAATTGCAATTCATTTCCAATTCATTCAAATGAGTTAGAATAGAACAATGAATTGCAATTTAAATGAATGAAATTAAAAATGAGCTGCAATCAATCAAATTCAAGAGCAGATCTAGGGGGAATGAAAAATAAACATTTAAGTTTCTATTAGCAAATAAACAAAATTTTCCCATTTTGATAGATACCTAATAATTCAATTCCTATTCTGCCGCTGACAATTCCAGTATATCATGTGAATTTCAAATCTAAGAATTTTTTGTCTTTGGACTATACTAGGTGATATACAAAAGGAGAGTAATGCTAGCTGTTTTTACATAAAAAATTCGTTAAATAACAAAACGACAGCGATTACTGTATATTTACTTACAAAATCAATTCAAATAAGTGAATTGCAAGAATTCACTTTGACAAATTCATTTGAATTAGAAACGAATTGCAATTCATTTGGCAAATTCATTTGTGTTGGAAATGAATTGTAATTAATTTTTACCAAATTCATTTGAATTGACTCCAATTTCAATCAATTCATTTTTTTGTGTGAAAATAATTAATTCAAAATTTGCTAATTCAGTACATGAACAAAAAATTAATGCATCATTCATTTACAGCTCTGAACATATAATTTTTTAATAAATTTAAAAATAAAATAAAAAATGTTAGCCTATGTCGTTGTAGCGTTTGTTCTATGCGACCTGTACGAGGTCTTTCGTTAAGATTAAACGTATTGCGAAAACAATCCATAGTTAGTTTTTCGAATTAATCGTTCTGATGGACGATTATGCGCACCATAAAATGAATTTAACCATGATTTTCAAAATAAATTTGAACAATTTGCAGACGTTATTATGGCGTGAGTCTAAACTAACCTCAAAACAAATGGGAACTGTCAAATCAGCTGTCCCAGAAAACAGTTCTGCCAATTTAAAGAGCTCCGCCTCTAAAAAAAGTATTTGAGATAGAGAACTTAATATAAATCAACTTCCTGAAGGCCCCAGATATCATATAACGGATATCATGTATCAATATATAAAATATACGTGCTACAATTTTCATATTGAAAACCTGAAAAATCTGTCCATAAAAATTGCTGAGTTGTGATTAGGGTTACTAATTTCCCGAACTTTTTCCTTTCCCAGGATGAAATTAAAAAAGCTTTTCATTCCCGCGAATTTTATACTAAATTAAACCAAAAACCAGAAAATTTTTTTCGAATAAATTGTCTTCTAATTTTTAAAAGAATTATATATTAACTCAATGTTGGTCCAGCATTTTTAAGTGTTTAATAGTGGCGTTTGATCGGTATTGTCACAGTAGTTCTAATCAGTATAAAATCAATAAATTCTTTGTTTAACCCAGATATGCCGACGGCTTGAGCTTGATCATTTTAAAAGTACTTTTATATTATTTTGGAAGCAAATGAGAAATAAAAAACAGTGCAATTAAAGTTTTTTAAAAATTTATTGAAAAAAGTGGTTTTTTAAGTCGTTTACTTTTCGTACGAACGAGATATGTCCATAATGACTGAATATGGGCATTATGAAAATATCACAAATTAAAAATTCAGTAACTCAAAAATAGTAGCAAAAAATAATGCGATCACACAATCTCCCATGAGGTATTTTTGAGTACTAAGTATGTGAACAAAAAAAATGGTATTTTTATAAACGTGACGTATCCTGTAAACAAGAACTACATGTACTACATATAGTACAGTCGGTATATCTGGGTTAATTAAAAAATCTATAAAATATGCGTAGTTAGTTTCGAAAAAGAAAATTTTCAAATAAAATTTTCAAAGAGAAAATTTTTAAATCAGATTGTAGATAACCAATTTTAACCACAACTCTAAATATGAATATTCTTATATCCCTAAATAATTCCTGTTATAACATAAACTTTAAATTTGATTGATTCTTAATAAACGAATTTTTTACTGTAGCTAAGTTGAAAAAAATTCGGTTATTTCAACCGTAATGCTTCTTTGCCAACTGACTATATATTGCCAGAACCGACATAATCTATGGATATAACAGAATAATTCAATTAGCAACAAATTTGGCCATCGAAACGAATCTGAATATTGTAACTTTTAGAAGAAAACTTATAAAGAAATTCACGAAAATTCCCGAAAATTTACAAAAAAAAAAATATTCCCGGGAAATTTTTTCCTAGTTTTTTTTAACATACCATTTTTTTACCCAAAAAACTGAATCCTTTGTGACTAAATCGTTTATTTTTACCAAAACCTTTTTTTCTTGTAAAGTATACTAAGGTCAAGGATATACTGTTTAACTACTAACAATTTCACGAAAAATTTTCAAATATATCATCACTCTTATTTGTTTAATACACATACATAATAACACTTTTAAATTAAACGTTTTCTAAATGTTGTTTTCTTGCTTTTCAAATAGAATTACGAATTTTTTATTAAATAAAATAGAGCAAAAGGTCAAATAACTCACATTGACCTTTTGTCATCATCATCATCATTATGCTGTAAAAAGAGAGAAAGAAAAAAAAAACTAAAATATGTGTAATAGAAGTGTAGTACAACAGATATACATACATATTTATTATATGAAAAGAACATTTAAAAATGTTATCAAAAGCATACGAATATTTTTCAAAGCAAAGTAAAAATATTTAATATTTGGATTAAAACCGAATAAAAAATCAATACAAGTTTTATATGTATAATAATTTTAGAGTAATGTTTTATATTAAATTGTTAAATTTTATATACCTATAATAATAAATTAGCACAAATTAAATGTAAATTTAAAAAACGAATTAATTAATTTCTAACCCCCATTAGCACGAAGTATAAACTTAGGTTTATATATAACTATATATCGTAATAATGGGGGTAACTTAAATATAAATTTGCTTAATATTCAGAATGTCTACTTATTTTTTAACCTGATGTTATTATAAATTTAGGTTAACAAAGAAATAGGCATCGTGAAAATGTGCATAAATTAATAATTTATTTGGTTTATTTTTTAACTGAAATAAAGACACAACCATAATTGACTTTAAGAAGTCACCTTAATACCCTAAAGTTCAAACAAACATTCATCATTAATTACATTAATTACCATAGATGTTTATTTTCATATTTTTTAAATTTAATAATTGTGTTTTCTTTTATTTATATTATTATAGTATTATTTATTTGGCTTGCTTTTAAAACCCCCTTTTTAGCTTTAGACGATTATTCAAATATCTATCTATATCCTTTCTTAATAAAATACAACACCAACTCAACTTCTTACATAATCGTTACTGTCCATCACTTTTACTCACTTGCTCCTCTCGTAACTCTCGAAGTGCTCTGTACGTGGCTTTTGTTTTTCCAAAAATATATATAAATAAAACTGTTAAATCTTTTCCAAACTACTTATATAAGCTGCCGTCATTGATTAGTAAAAGTTTAAATCTAAAAAAAAGTTGCATCTCTAGAAAGAAAATTGGCTTTTAAACAAATAACAAACATATTGCTGTCGTACAGTCCATGTGAAATTTAAATAATCTACATCAACGTGTTTTTAATGTCAATGTTTATTTTTTTTTTAAATCCATACATATTGAACATTCATTAACTTTACAATTTATATATTGTTTTGTTAAATAAAATTAATTTTTATTAGCAAATTACAATACATATTCTTCTTTTTCTTACCAATAATCATTAATTTATGTTTTTCAATGTGTTATGTATTCATTTCTTTTGTACTTTGTTCTTTTGTTGTAAAAATGTTTATTTTTTTTATAAGGCCAAAGGCACACAAATTGATTTATATATCTATTTCTTATTTGTATTATTTCTTAAAGGTATGGGCATTTACGAGACACGACCAGCACGACCCAATTCCATCGAGTTGCGACGCAGTTATCAATCAGAACAAATTGATGGTGTTTATGGACCGTTATCGCCACAAACCGCTGCTAATATGATGACGAATGCCCAAGGTGGCAGTCAGTATGCTACGACAGCATATGCTGCCAATGGCATGCATCCGTCACAGCAAATTCAGCAGCATCAGGGCATGGCTGGCATGCAGCATCATCAGCAACAACAGTCACATCTGCAGCAACAACAGCAGCAGCAACAAATGTACGACGATGCTCTCTATCATCAATCGCATGCATTGTATGGACAAACCGGTCAAGGTCCAATGTCGCCCGAGCCGATATACGCTCCCGGCACACCATCACGTACCAAACCGCGTCCCTCACAACCACCACCGGCACCACCATCCAATGGCAGTGGCGGTGGTACACCAACAGCTTCCAGCGCAAATACACCTACTCGGGGTCGCAGTATGTCTACAAGTCGTGATGCTCTGCCACCACCGCCTCCCATACCAGATGGTATGATCAATACAACTTCACCGTCACAAATGTTGGCTCAATTGAATGGTGGCGGCAGTGGTCATATTGCAGCGAAATTATTGGCACGTACCAATAGTACATCGAGAGCTGGCTCTCCACAATTGGCACCAAGCAACAGTGTCCAGGATGCAAATGCCTTGGTAATGGCACAATTAAATAACACAATTAATAGTTTCAACAGTATGACAATGGGTGTTGGTATGCAGCAAATGACTTCGTTGAATGATTTGCCACCACCACCGCCGGTGCCTGATCAGGTAAAAGGAATAGAATTACATATATTGTTTCTATTTAATGTAATGTTATGGAAACATTTCATTATCGTTAAATTAGTTTAGAGCATTTTTAAAATATGTATACATTTTGTAATAATTGCTTTATTCGTTATTTGTTTACCAGCACGAACCAAAGTTATCGCCACCAAATGCGGCGCCACCACCACCTCCTCCTCCACCACCACTGGACGAGAACGGTTCATCGCCGATTAACCAAGGACCACATCAAATTATGCCAAAATCATTGCCAAATGGTGATATTCAATCCAACGGAATGATGGGTGGACCAAAACCACAGCCTAAGAAAATATTACCACCAATTTACGATACAAGATCCGATTTAATGAAGGCCATAAGAGATGGTAAGTTTCAGAATTTAATTCAGTTTTTTCGAAAAGTATAAAAAGTACAAATTTTTAAATTTAAATAACAGTAATTAAAATTTGCCAAATTTGTATTATATTTTTAATTTTGAAATCAAAATTTGTTATAAATTGAAATATTTTTCTTTTTTTTAAATTTGAAAATTTTTCGAAGATGATTGAAATAATTCTAAAATATAAAAATTCTTCAAATCCAAATAAAAAATCTTAAATTGAAATATTTTTAATAAATCATAAAATCAAGGAAATTTTAAATATATTAAATAATTAAATTTGTTTTCAAATTGTTTTGAAATATCTAACATTTTTTACAAATTATAAAAATTCTTAAATTTATATTTTTTTCTAAATTTTCCAAATCACGAACAAAATTATTTTTTTAATTTCCAATTTTTAAAAACTGTATTTGGCAAATTTTACAAAATATAATAATTTAAATTATTCAAATTTGGTTTCGATTTTTTTTTGAAAATTCCTATTTTTTTTAATTTTCCAAAACAATTTTTTTTTCGAAAATTTTAAAAATATGTTAATTCAAATCTAATTCAACTAAATTTTTGTTTTTAAATTAAATTTAAGTTTTTCTTAATTTCTGAAATTTTTCGAAAATTATACAAATTTTTATATTCTAAATTTGTCAAAAAATCATTTATGATACATAAATTATATAATGATACATACATACGTTTTTTTTTACAAATATTAATACTCAGCATTGTAGTTTCTTAAAGAATTTTCGAAAATAATTAAAGTTTTTCAAAATATGTACTCGGAAAATATTTGTGTAATTCTCAAATTTTAATTAATTGTTTCGTACAGTTTGTTAACTTTTTTAATTTCTACTAAATTTGTACTTAAATTATTTGTTATTTATAAAAAATAAGATATTAAAATACTCTCCTATATTCTTATATTCCAGGAATAACACTACGCAAAGTGGAAAAATCCGAACAAAAAGAAATTGAACGTAACACTGGCCTTCATGATGTGGCCTCTATTTTAGCTAGACGTGTTGCAATAGAACTTTCCGAATCCGAAGACTCGGACAGTGATGACGATAGTGAGGGTTGGATGGAACCAAATGAAACTTCTGCTTGATCCCTTATGTCTTCTTTAATACCTGAAAAAATCAAAAAGAAAAAGTAAATTTAATGGAAAAAACTACAATAGCATTTGTTTATGTTTCATGTATGTAACGCTACATGTGAATAGTGCATTTGAAAATAGCAACTAGTTAAAAAAAAATGAATGTCTTTAACAACCTTTTCCTCTTTAACCAACAAAAAAAACCAGACACTCTTCCTCTCTTAACAAAAAGCAACACAAAATATTAATTAAATAAATAATAACAAAAAAACCGAATGAATATTTAGAATCATGTCTTGAAAAGAAATGTTTTTTTAGCAGTCATTAATCATATTAAAAAACAAATATTATTATTTTTAAATTATTGCTGTAAAAGCAAAAAATTAAAAGCAAATGAAACGAAAATAAAGTTGAATAAAGTAATGAAAAGTAATTGATATAAACTTCTTTAAGAAAAATAACAATAATAGTAACAACAACAACAAAAAGTTAATCAAAACAAAAAATAACAACAAATTTAATATTCATATAGATATTTCTTTTAAAAGAAAGAGTAATATGTATTACAATAATATATTAATAATAATAATTACACAACTATATAAAATAGTAATATTAAATTAACTTTTGTATATATAAAAAAATAATAAATTTAAAATAAAAATCGTTAATTTTTTATATAAATATAATAATAAACAAAAACACAGATATACATAAATTATTATTAATATATATTAAAAACATTTAAAAAAAAACTTAAAAATAAACAAATTTTGCTCTAGTATTTATAAATTGTATTTATCCTACAATTTTCTTTTTATATATTAAATTTTTTTGTTTTTATTTTATTATATTTTAACGATGTTTTTAGGGTTAAATAAATGGGTAGGTGTTAAAAGATTTTCGAATAGAATTTCAAGGTATTAGCAATCAAAGGTTATGATTTTACATAAACATTGAGGAATAAACATACATAATAATACATGTTTTAAACATTACCATGAATTCAGCAGATTGAAGTTCTTAATCATAAAGAAATTATAAAACAGTATTTCATAGTCGTAGAACAAATCGTCATAATTTGTTAAGGACGCTAGGCCGGTTTTTGGTGTTTAGCTTTCGAAATTTCTGCGTCTCATTTTGCATTGGTATTGATTTTATACATCGCATAACTGCTTTCACAGTTTTGAGTCGTTTATGTTAATCTACAGGTGTTCGCTTTTTTATAACTTCGAGAAGATACATTTGATATACGCAGTTTGTGGAGGACCATTTAAAACTCATTGGAGGTGACATATTAAAACTCAATTGAAGAAACATAGTTGACAAAAACAAAATACATATATCGATTTGGCTATATCGAATTGGCTATCCCAATCGGGACAAATTTTCCGGGAATATTTTTTTTTAGCTATTTCCGGAATTCAGGAATTTATTTTTTACACAGATAAAACAGATTCTTTGCAATTTGCTCCAAATCGAATGATTCAATTATTTCCATAGATTTTTTCGATTCTAGGAACATAAGAATTACGATTTAAATAACCGAATTCTTGTCAATCAAACTAAAATTTTTCGGTCACAACAGAAAAATTCGGTCACTGATACTACATCATCTGTCTGACAAAAATAGAAAAATTTATATTTAAAACATGAAAATTTACTTTTCTCGTTGGTGATCTTAATAAAAATTTAAATTTTAGGATCTTAAATGAATTATTAAGATGCTTAGCAACTTAAAAACTTCTAAGGATATTCATATTTAGAGAAAATAATAAATAAACTGGTTTAATGTTGTCTATATATGATCTGATTTAAAAACGAAACAAATTACCCAATTTTTCCAGATTAAACTTAGTTGGACCTCCTAAATCTTTTAATAAAAGTATATACATTTGTGAATACCCGAGATTTCCCGGGTATGAACAGATTTTTTAATATTTAGACACGATCAATATTTATGGATACATTTGTTACTAGTGGATTTTTAAACTCCAAAATATGATAATTTGGAGGACAATCCAGATTAAAATGTCTGATGATCCGCATTTTCAAATGAGTAGATATATGAATTTGCTTCACGTTAAAGTTATAAACCCCAAAGGTGACAATTTGGATGGAAATGAAATGTGTTTAATAATTTTTTCAACAAACTCCCTTCTGTGATCAGATGACTTCAGGGGAATTGTTTCTTAATTTAATTTAAAAAGATTGACAATCGTGGACTTTTCTAAACACCAATTTGGACGTACCATTATGATGAAAGTGAGATAATTTTGTTTGAAAAATCCATTTTTTATTGTTCCATGCTTTATTTAACAAATAATTAATTTACTTTGTTCGTTATACTTAAATAGACTTTTTCTTTGTTCGATCTCTCGATTCGAAAAAAAGAATCCATGGAAAAAAATTCGCACTGCTGAAATAAAGGGTAGTCTCTAAACATCGATATTTATTATTTCTTTAAGCAAATATTTATTTAAATAAACAAGTGTTAAACAGACAAGTGTTTTAATTTAGAAAATATCACATATTATTATATGAAGCTGTTTGGTTTTATAAATTTCATGTAATATCAAATAAACATTTAATAACGCTTTAACGTCTTTTTCAATTATTAGATACATTTTTACGAATCTTAAGTTGACAATGTTACACCGAGTGTGAATCGGTAGGGAACGTTAATTCGATTGAACTCATAATTTGAAACGAAAACCAGAGATTTGAAATTCATCTCTTAATAGGTTACGAATCGATTTTGATCATATTCTTTAGAATATCGCTCCATATTTTATTTAACCTAAAATGTCAGACTTAACCTTAAGAATTGCAAATACCCATTAATTGGCTGATATTTATACCATTTCTGTCAAAAATGTTGCCTTTTCTTTTTCTTTTTTAATTCTTCGGGCATGTTCAGATACTCGCATCTCTCATAACGATTGTAATTTGAACTTGCAAGAGAAGTGGTCTGTAAATGGCAATCACAAGACTCTGGGCAAGTTCAAATCGCAAGAGTATAGTAGACTAAAGCTAGCTAACATTAAAATAACGATAAAATCTTGAATAAAATAATTTATGGTCGATTATGATGGAAGGCAATCGCAAGACTCTGGGCAAGTTCAAATCGCAAAAGTATGGTAGACTAAACCTAACA
Organism: Calliphora vicina; assembly: GCF_958450345.1. Lineage (NCBI taxonomy): Eukaryota > Metazoa > Arthropoda > Insecta > Diptera > Calliphoridae > Calliphora > Calliphora vicina. The sequence goes on from NC_088781.1 coordinate 26,528,812, forward strand.
TTAAAAGAACGATAAAATCTTGAATAAAATAATTTTTGGTGTTTATTCACTTTTGAGGCTCACTGTATATAATGGCTCGATTATGGATGGCAACCGAACTTCAGTTGCATTGTCAGTTGCCTAAATGGTATTACAGATGACAATCATTGTTATTATTTCTGTTGCCAAACTGGCAACCAGAAATTTGTGGTTGCCCTCTGGCAACTCAACTGAAGTTCGGTTGCCATCCACAAGCGACACACTTAAAATTATTTGATTTATTTTAAGATAATGAAAACCTTAATTAAGGTTTCGGTTAGTTGGAAATTGGGTTGAATAATAGATTCGGTTCTGAAAGAAAAACATTTAAGTCATTTTATAATGATTTTCATGATCTTAAAAAAATCAAAAAAATCATTGGTGTTTACTCACTTTTGAGGCTGTGTGTATGTTATAAACATAACTGTTGGTTTTTCTAAAAAAATGTTTTTTTTGTCTATTGCTCTTTAATTAATTGTATAGTGGTATCCACAATGTAGTGTACTTCGCCTGGTAATGAAAGATTTCAAAGACAGTTATTAAATTGATGTAATATTTGTCTACAGATTTCTATAGGAAAACAGAAAAATTCAGTCTGAAACCTAAATTTATTCAATATATTTGAAATTAAACCCTAAAAAATCGTTAAGAATCTTTTTTTTTATATCCTAAAAGCTTTCTCTATATAAGTATTTCTAGAGAACAAGAGAAAAAATAAATAAAAACCATGTCTCCTATATAGAAAAAAACCGAATGTAATCTTTGTAGTTATAAAAATAAAAAGAAATTTAAAGAATTATAAAATTTTGATATTTGAAAATTATAATTATAAAAAACAAAAATAAAAAAATAGTATACCACATAAACGTTCTAATTACATGTATTACAAACGTAAAGAAATTTGCTTTAAAACTCGCAAAAAAAATTTAAATAAAAAACACAAAAATTAAAGGATTTTTAAAAAAGCACTCGTTAAGGGTTTTAACAGCAGCAGCACCACAGCATGATAGTAATGGCCAATGAAATTTAAAACTCTCCCAAACTCAGGAGAGTAAAAGCATTACATTAAAATAGTAATTGGTCAGGTCTGTTTAAATTGAAATATAAAAAACCCTTGGACATTTCCAAAAAATAAAAGAAAAAAATCCAAAACAATTCCTATTTTTGTTTATATTTATGTATATTTTTTTAAAATCACGTAATTATTATTATGGCGCTCCACAATAATGAAAATGCATTAATAAACAAAAAACTTAACATTTATAAAAAGAACATTTAAATTAAAAGAAATGGTGTTTGATAAAATACATACGAAAATTTAGAAATTATTAACAATTACATAAACATAAATAAAAACAAAATGTATAACAAACATAATAAAATAACAATACAAATGTAATACTCAAGCCTAGAAAAACTGCTGGTATTACGTTTAGTTTTCAGTCCTATTTTTTTGCCCTCTACTTATAAAGTTCTTAAAATATGTATTAAACAAAAAGCAAAATAAATTTTGTATTTTCTATTTCATGTTAAAATTTTGTAAAATTTATTTAATTTTTTAAACATAAACATTCAATTTGGAAGACTAAAGATGGGCTAAATATGAACATAAATGTTATTTTGATTTGATTCGAAAAAGAAAATGTTCGAAATTGTATTGTATATAAATATCCATTTTAATTCGAAAGTGATTCCGAATCGAATTACAGAATAACTTCAGTGTAAACCAAGAGATTTAATTTTATAATTTATTTCTAAAGAGAACATTTTCAAAATACAATAAAGCAAGCATACAAATTCGAAAGATTCAGGTATGTGATGAAAAACGATTTAGATACAAAAACGATTTGAAAACGACAAAAGGTGTGATGTGTTTATTTGAATCGTTTTGTCATATTAGTTTCAAATTCGAATTTGTTTAAAAGATAATTTATCAAAATTAAATTTTCACTTTAATTAAGGTAAACAAATGGAGAGTTGCTTATTTTGTTGTTTTTTGTTATAATAATGATACGGAATGAAACAAAAATTGAATATCAAATCAATCGAAATTCATCACACCTAAATCGTTTTTGAAATTGATTTCAGTTTTGAAAACGATCGTTTTTCATCACATGCCTGATTTTCTTTTTAAAACGAATTACGAAATAAAATCCAAAATTTATTAAAAACATGATCAGAGCTACGAATTAATTAATTCAATTTGAGCTTAATTTAATCATTCAATACATTTATTATTAAAGCTATTTTGTAATGGATTCGTATTAATGAAATTTTGAATGATTCAATAAGGAATTAATTCTATAAAGAATAAATTCAATACATTTCCAGTACAATGGAATTAAATCTATGAATTCATTAACGGAATGATTGAGAGATAAAATTTAATTTGATTTCGAAAATGGAGTTAATTATTTCGAAACTTGGGTATTTCGGTTCGAAAGCTAAGTTTAGCAATATTTTCTAAACTTCAAGAACCACAGAGAATTGTTTTAAAGACAAATTCGATTCGGAAAATTAATGTTAATTAAAACGAATTATAGTTCGAATATTTTAATTTTCAAATCGAAATAAGCAGTTGAAGCCTACGAAAAAAGAATCCCAAGAATTTCTTTGAAGTTATTCAGATTTTTTCCAAAAATTTAAAGAACTGAATAACTTCTTTCTGACTTTCTCTAAAATCCTCTCATTGTGTCACATATTTAGCACTTTTTGGTCAGCTCATTGATTGGTTTTCGTATAAATTTTATATTTGTTTAATAATTCTAAATAAAAAAACGTAATAAATAAAATTATATAATTTTTTTGTATATAAATATTTTATATTTTATTAAATTTAATATATAAAAACAATTTATTAAATTAAATAAACCACTATATATAGTTTATAGCCGTAATATAAATGATGTATTTGTGTATTGTATTTATTAGTTATAATATTTTATTGTTTTTCTTTGTAATTTTTTATTTAAAATAACTTCAACTACAAAAAAAAACCTATCACTCAAAATAGTATTTTCCTTTTTAATTTTGGCAAATTTTCATAAGTGTTTAACTGTTTGTTTGTTTATTTCTTTAATTATTTTTCTTTGTACATGTAAAAAAACAATATTATTTAATTTTTACGACTAAATAAAATAAAAAAGCAAAAAATTTATATTTATCAACGATTCGATTCGATTATTTTATTTTAATTTTCTCTTGATTTTTTTCTAAAGTCAAAATAGAAAGAAACAAATCTCTAAGAAAAGTGAAGAAATATGCTTGTGTTGTATTTTTTCATTTTGTTCCTTGTTTTTATGCTAATTTAGCTAAAATAATTTTGTTTGCTATTTACAATAAATATTTAATAATAAATAAATAAAATAAAAGAAAAAAAACAAAAGAATTAATGGAAAAAAATAAATAATTTAAGAAGTTTACAATATTTAAAATGAAATCAAATTTAATAAAAAGAAATCATATTGATATATAATAAATTTATTTTTGTTTAGAGTTAATTTTAATTTGTGTAAAATGGAATTTACAAACCAATTATAAATCTATCCGATTTTAAGGATTTGACATAAAACATACTTCTTTAACGGTTTTCAAAACAAATTCAAATCTCTGAATTTCAGGTTAAGTTCAATTTGATTTGTTGTCTTAACTTTTATAAAGTAATAGTTTCTTAACATTATCAAGTTATAGTGCTATATTGGGCTGTGTCGAATCTTATGGATCGATTATGTGTATGGCAACCGAACTTCAGTTGCGGAAAATAATAGCTGACAGTTGCCATCTGTCAATCATTTTGGAAACTGACAATGTATCTTTAGTTCGAATGTCATCCATAATATACCCATTATATACACTTCACCAGAGTACACTTTAAGATACAAATTGAAAAAAAATTTTGATGAAAAACATTTTAGGCTGAACATTTTTTTTGAATAAAAAATTTTTGATAAAAAAAATTGGGTTACAATATTTTTTTGGTTGAAATTTTTTTTCCAAATTTAATTAGCAACCGAACTGGTGCTATAGCGGATATATTGATATGTCGGAATAAAATTTGATGTGGGCGTAGCCAAGGAGTTTTCGAGTTTAAGTTATTAAAATAAGCCCTACAAATGCTCCAGGGGCGGCGCTATGGGGGCTCAAAGTATGGTACCTTCGCCATGTACAATTTTTATAGACGTGCCATTTTTATACCCTACACCACCATAGTGGGGAGGGTATAATGCGTTTGTGCAGATGTGTGTAACGCCCAAAAAATTGGTCTAACGATGTCCGTCCGTCCGTCTGGCTGGCTGTCCATGTAAACCTTGTGCGCAGAGTACAGGTCGCAATTTTGAAGATATTTCGATCAAATTTGGTACATATAATTTTTTTCGGCCCAAGGACAAAGCCTATTGAAACTGGTCCATTATTTCACATAGCCCCCATACAAATGTCCTCTCGAAATTGGACTTTATCGGTCATAAATGTTTAATTTATTTATTTATATATGTATCTACACAAATTTCGCTCCAAATAAGTTTTATATATACAAAATTCATGTCAACAAATTTTGTTACGATCGGTCCATAATTAGTCATAGCTCCCATATAGACCCGCTTCCGAAAATCACTTTAAAGTGCTTAAATCACTTAAAATATACACAAAATTCAACATAAATAACTTTCATATAGACATAAATCACACGACATAATTTTATGGTGATCGGTCCATAATTCGTCATAGCTCCCATATAAGGCCCACTTCCGAAAATCACTCACGAATATAAATTATTGATATTTTAAAAGAAAAATATTTTTACTCATTTACTTGGTGAAAGGTATTATACTTTCTTACTTGTTTAATTCCCTATCCGATTTCAAAGATTATTATATTTTTGGAAAGCACTCGGCTAGGTCTTGATAAAACATGCTTGCGTGTGCTATCTCTCTTGTAATTTCCGAGTTGAAATTTTAAAATTTTGCCATACCTTGGGCCACTTTTTTAAAAATATAGGTCGTACTTTTGGACCGAATGGACTCGATTATAGACAACTAAATTACCAATGGACAACTAAATTACCAATTGCATACAAAAGACTTCAGAACAATATCGATTATGGATTCAAAACTAAACTATTTTCAATATAAAAATTTAAAACATTTTACATTTTTGATATTTTTTGGGCTAAAAGGAGACTCTTTTTTTATAAAAAAAAACTTTCTTTAAGAAAATATAAAAATTTTATATTTTTCTGTAAGTTATAACTACGGAGAATATTTTGGTATAAAAAACTTGTCCTATTTTTCAAATATGTAGCCCATACGCCCTTCGGAATTCGACCTATTTTTTTTTATCAAAATTTCAACTTTGGGCCAGATGTTCTAATATCCCAAAGCTGGGATCAGGAAACGGAAAGCAGCTTTGGAAATGCTGATGTATTCCCTATTTATCGCCAAAGTAATTTCCCAGTATTTTCCCCGAAGGATATGTGGACCCTATGGGCAAAATTGTAAAAATATTTTTTGGATTTTTGCTCCAATTTTTAGGTATTACGGGATTTCCTTTGTTTTTTTACTCTTTTTTATTTAGAACGACAAATTTTAAAAACGGTGAAAATTTCATTGAGTTATGTTAAAAAATGAAGATTTTACTTCATATTACATAGTTATTGAATTTCTAAAACTAGTGTAAAAAAAACTTGTCAAAAGCTCAAATGGATGCCATTTTACCGTAAAATGTGTAATTCAGATAGATAATTAGCAGAGCTGTAAATGAATCAATCATTTTTGAATTAATTCGCGAATCATTCACACAAAAAAATGAATTGAATGAAATTTGAGTCAATTCAAATGAATTTGGTAAAAATGAATTGCAATTCGTTTTCAATTCAAATGAATTGAATTGATTTTGAATTAATTCAAATGAATTTGGTAAAAATGAATTGCAATTCGTTTCCAATTCAAATGAATTGAATTGATTTTGAATTAATTCAATTCATTTACAATTCATTTGAATTGAATTGATTTTGAATTAATTCAAACGAATTAGAAAAAAAATTAGCAATTCATTTCCAACTCCGACGCGAAATTCGCAGCATATTTAGCAGATTCTTCAATGTCATTAAGTATGCAGTATAATTAATCGACGGTTAAAAAGTCTTCCTTTAAATATAATGCGCCGTTACCATCGTCAGCTGGTGTTGAAAGATTATTTTCGTACGCCTCTATTCTAAACATCCCTAAACGTGGATTTCTTTCAGATGATAATTTTGAAAAGCTATTGTTGTTTAAGGTGAATGATGCATTCTAATTAAATCTAATTAGCCTTATTTATGAAACTCAATTGTGTTTTGAACTACATACATTGTTATTTTTCCTGATTTTTGATTATTTTTGGAAGATAGTTTTATTTTTTTGAAATAAATATAATATAAATATTAGCAAAAAGTTTGTTGTTGGGTGGTCGTGGGTCACAAAATTTCAAAAATTATTAATTGCTTCTTGAATATTAAATATGTTTTGTCGTTCAGCGTATTTAAAAATAAAAATCTGTTCTTCTTGAAGAAATAAACTCCAAACACCATGTTTCATTGATCAGGCGCGTATACAGGACAAGGCTTTTCAATTTTTGTACTGGATATTTTCATTTTGGTAGGAGAAATCTTTCATTCCCCCTAGAGATCTGCTCTTGAATTTGATTGATTGCAACTCATTTTTGAATCATTCATTTGAATTGCTAATTCCTTTTTCTAATTCATTTGAATTAATTCAAAATCAATTCAATTCAAATGAATTGTAAATGAATTGCAACTCATTTTTACAAATTCATTTGAATTGGAAATGAATTGAAATTCATTTCTGCCTAATTCGTTTGAATTGATTCAAATTTCATTCAATTCATTTTATCAATTCAATGAATTAATTCAAAATTTAGCTAATTCATAATGAATTAAAATCAAAAAAGAATGATTCATTTACAGCTCTGATAATTAGTGGCATTTGCATATAAATTCGTGCCCAAATTATGACTTTTATCATAAAATAAATCCGGTACCTAGTTAATACTTTTATCATAAAAGTCAGCAAATAAAACTTATTTTCGATTTTTATTATATTATTTCTGCTCGGAAAAATAAAAATCAAACATTTAAAAAGCATACAATTTTTTAAAAATCTTGTTCAAAACAAACACAATGGTATGCTTGACTTTCTATGCTTTCTTATTTTCTTTAAAAAATCAGAAATAACAGTCCCTGATTATAAATATTGAAATATATTTTTGTGTTAGTCTTCTTTCTTGCAGATGTTTAAAAGTTTCCGTAGTTTTTGCCAATGATAAGAAGTATAACATAAGAATATAACATTCTATAAATATATTTTTTAAACTTTAATGATTAAAAACGCTGACATTTACTATCAGCTATTTTCGGATACTCGCACAATTGTCAAATTGCATGTGAGTTGCAACTCTCCCAAGTTGTTTCAGCATTTTCTAAAACTCACGAGTTTTGCTTGTATATACATTTTTCAAATTTCTAATATTTTTATACCCTTCACCTTCGTGAGTTTGTCATTCCGTTTGTAATTTCCACAATATAATTTTCCGACCCTATAAAGTATATATGTATATTCTGGATCCTTATAGATAGCGGAGTATATTAAGCCATGTCCGTCCGCCCCCAAATAACTTACATACACGATTCATACATCAATATCTTTGGAATTAAAATCGAGAAAATCGGTTCACAAATGGTTGAGATATAAGGAAAAAAACAAGGACAACCTCGATATTTTACCTATTTTTGACCTATATCTGGATTACTAAGTCATTAATATAGACAACATGGATATCTAATGATAGATATTTCAAAGACCTTTGCAACGACGGTACATATATAAGAAAATGTACCTAAAAATATTTAAAATTTTTATTTTGAAGTATAATTTGGTGAAAGGTATATAAGATTCGGCACAGCCGAATATAGCTCTCTTACTTGTTATAGATCTTTTTGGGAATAATAACATACTACATTTTTCGAAGATCATTTAGATCAGCTTCTTATTTAAGTGGGCAGTGTATAAAAAGACAATGCAGAGATACAATTAACAGAACTAAAGAAATTAAGAAAATGTTACAAGATTTGATTCAAATAAAATTACATTTAATTAAATTAATTCATAATTTTATTATGTTTGGTTTAGTCTAAATACATCACTTCACTTCAGTATACTCTTGCGAATTGAACTTGCCAAGAATCTTCCGATTGCGATTTACAGAAGACCTCTCTTGCGATTTTAAGTCAGAATAGCCCTAGAATATTTAATATTTAAAACTTGAAAAACATGACAATGTTTTCTGCAACCATATTTTGTATTGCAATAAAAATTAATTTAAAACATTAATTTATATCTTTCCTATGCATATCCAGCAAATTTTTTCAACATATTTTCCAGTTTTCCTGAGCTTTTATGCTTGCTTATTTTAATTTTTGTTATGCATATTTAAACTTGACCTGACTTCTTGCTAGACTTCCTCTTAAAATCAATAAACAGTGATATTTAAATGAAATAAAAAAAAATTATACAATTTCGATTATGTTATTTATTATTACTTTTATTTATTCTTGTGGTGTACCATCGGGCCTATAGTGATGACCATCTTCCTTATATTCCTTATTTACTTTCAGAGAGTGATTAATAGTGCTGCTACCACCGGGTATGCCGGGAAATCCTTGAGGTCCTTGTGCTGATTCAACTGGAACTTGTGGAGGACCTGGTTGTTGAACTGCTGGTGGTGGAGGTTGGTTGTAATAGCCACCATAAGGACCACCATAGCCTGGTTGCATAGGACCAGTTGGAACTTGTGGTGGACCTGGTTGTTGAACTGCTGGTGGTGGAGGTTGGTTATAATAGCCACCATAAGGACCATTGCCTGGTTGCATAGGACCAGCTGGATGTGGTGACTGTGGTGGATAACCATAATAGTAAGGCATTGGAGGAGGATAATAACCTCCATATGGTGTGGGAGGTCCTTGAGGCATATAAACTGGATGATTGTAATAATTTGGATGATCGTAATGTTGAGGACCTGGTGGTGCTGGTGCTGTATATTTATGTTTCTTATTATGTTTTTTACTACCGCTTTCGTTACTTTCACTGCCACTACCACTGTCACTATCGGCTTGCACGCCCACAAAACATATACAAGCCACCAAAGTGAATCCTAAAAGCCATTGCAAACGATTCATTTCTTTAGATGATTTTAGCTAATTTTATAGGTCTTTTCTAATCAAGAATGTTTTTCCAACTGACCACAAAAGTTGAAATTTCTTTTCAAGTTTAGCTTTCATTTAGAAAATCAGAGACTGTCATTATCCATTCATCATTTATAGAAAATCATTTATTGTACACTATTTATTAGATTTTGTGGCCATCGTTTTGGTAGTGGTACGAATTTTAGATTGTGTTGAAACTTTTGTTAATGAAACTATATAAACGAGAGTTTAGTATGCTGATAAGAAAATAAACTTTCTTAGAATATAATTAAAATAAATTTAATTGATATGTTGGTTGGTCTGCGTCAATGTCAAGTTCTCATTAGAAAATTCTCTAATAATTTTACTCGTACTATACAATACATGTATGAATTTCATTAATGTATAAGTATGACAGTGGGACAAATTATAGAAAAAATAAAATTTTCCTTTATTTCTGTTATTTTAAAGTATAGCTCAATTTCATTTGGAAATTCAAAGCAAGCAAGTGTAATTCAAGCCTTGAATTATAGTCAAGCAATTGAATTACACTTCATTTCAATAGCATTCTCCAGTAAAAAGGAAACATAAATTCTAGCTAAAGTGGCTCAAAGCCAAACTCGTACACTAGGACATTTTTTATATATTTCTTAATTTCAGCTTATCTCTTAAAGTTAGATAAAAAGTGTGTTTGGGAGGGTTGTAGCTTATGTAATTCTTTATTCAATTTATATGTAAAATAAAAGTAAAACCATTTAAATAATACTGTAAATAAGAATTAACAAAAAAATCCGCTAAAAGCCAAACTCGTACATTTAACATAAAAAAGTAACAATATCATAAAAATCATTACTTTGTATGGTATCCTTTTGCTTGAATAAGCAATTATGGTCTCTTAGGCATACTTTCCATTAGTTTGCGGCAAACGGTGGGATCAATATTTTCCCATTCCTCAGTAAGAACTCTTCTCAACTCCTATTTAGATGAAATTTGGTGTTGTCTCACTTTATTATCGAGGTAGCTCCAAAGATTCTCGATGGGGTTGATGTCAAGGCTCTGGGCAGGTGTCTACATTACATGAGGACAATTGTACAATAACCACGAACTGACATTGTAAACTTTATTCGGAGGTTCGTTATCCTGGTAGAAATAGTAAGTCTTTGATAAAGTCAGTTTTGGCTTTGATAATGGCAATTTCAGTTTAAAAATTTCTAAATACATTTTTAGGTCCATCATGCCTTCGATGAAATGAAGTGAATCTGGACCAGCTGCCAAGAAAGACCTTAAATTTATTTTCCATCCCTCGGAAGCTTTACAGCAAGCTTTCGGGTTTCTTCGGTTGTTTGGATATTTTTTGGATAAAACTTTATAATATAATGAAAATATTTGATGGTTTTTAATTTTGGCTCACTTTACATCCAAAGGCACAAATCAAAGATATTCATGGCTATTCCTGATCTCACTTTCACCATTCACCCTATTTTTGAAAGCATAATTACAACAATATAATATAAAATAAAATTTCGAAAATTATATAATTAAGGTTAAACAAATTACGTGTAAACAATTCTAATAAGAAATTCTGAGAAAATTAGATACTGTAGTTGTGCTTTCAAAAATAAGGTGAATGATGAAAGTGAGAACAGGAATAACCCTGATTATGTTCTTAAATAAGGTTCTCTGTACGAGTTTGGCATTTATGATTTTTAATAAGATATTTAATTAAACCGCCCATAATTTCTTACCTTCTAACATAATTCCTTTGTTTAAATACCTATCCGATAGAGGACAATTTACCTGATAAACCCTCCATACATTGTTTTCATGTACCATTTTTAAATAAGCTGCGTTTTAATATTAAAAATAATAATATGTTGTTATATGTTTTTTGTTTGGAAAAAATATTTATTTTTTCAAGTTTAAAATATAATTACATTTGCATTCAAGTCAAATTCAAAGAAATTTTAAGATGAATATTAAGACTCGTGTTTAAAATTTATATAGAGTAGTAAATCAAAAATATTTCCACTCAATATAAGTGTTAAAGTAATTCAATTATTAAAACTTTATATGTAAGAAAATCAATATAAATTGTATATACCAACTTCAAATATAATTCTCAACTCTAGGATTAATCGAGTATCTATTAGGGTATTAATTCGAGTAATGATTTTTCGATTAATCGAATAATTTCTTACGAATAATTATTCGAACAATTTAAAAATTGCAATTTTCGAATAACGAATAATTCAAACAATTTTATTTAGAATAATAGAATAAAATGAATAAATATATTTAAATTGCTAAAAAAATTTCATAATTCCAAATTTAAATAAGTAATAATGACTTGCAAAAATTGTATTGTTTCTGAAATTCGACAAATAACTAAAGATAAAGGGAGTCTTTCGATCACTGTAGATGAGTGGTCTATAAATATATAAATATCACTGCAAGAAGTTACAATTTAAAAATAAGTCTTTCAAAATGTTTAATTTAGGACTTGAACCAACGGAAATAAAAGGTACGGAATAAAATATTTGTAATTTAGTAAAACAAAGTCTGAATGATTTTAGAATTGATTTCGAAACAGAAATTGTAGCGTCTAAACATGAACATATGCTGCCGAAATATTAGTAGAATCGCAATTAATAATCAAAATATTAACTTAGATTAAAATGGTGTTGAAATTGATGGCGAATGTGATTTTGAAACGTTAGTCGAAAGTGATATTGAGGATAATATAATTTGTTATAAATAATTTAGAAAAAGTGAATAATTCATTTACTAAAGAATTAGTTACTCATTTTAAAACCCGAATTAATGAACGTATAACAAAGTTTTTAATACGTTTATATTGTACTTGAATTCAGAATCATGTCCAACTAGCTCAAATTTTTTAAAGCATAGCTCCAGAATCTAAAGAGTTTGCTATTAAATTTTTTTGTAGATTGTTCGGGAGGGAATCTGATCAGAATATTTCGAATGTTTTTTAACATTGTCAATATTTGAGTTGTTAACTTTAACATTATTTTTTTTCTTTAACAATAAAATATTAAAAAGCCTACATCAAAACTTAATGCTTTACTTTTTAAAACAATTTTAATTATTCGAATAATTCGATTAATTTTAAACGTGTGATCGAATTATTCGAACAAGTTAAAATCTCTTATTCGAATAAGAGAAAAATCGAATAATTTGAATACCCTAGTATTATTTATAATGCGAACTCAGTTAGAAAAAAATCAAAGAATACATAACAATACCTAGAACCTTAATAAATGGGAGAACAATAAAATTCACTTTAATTTAATTTTTTTATAATTTGTTCTTTTTGTAAATAAACAAAATTTAAATATATTATTTTGGCCACAACTGCATGTGTATATTATTTTTTATTTTTGCTAAAATGGTCATTAAATTTGTTTTTATAAATTGATAAGTATTTTAAACATTAAACAACAAACTTACTGATCTATTCTTGGAATTTTATAATATTTAAAACCACAGTATAGGAAGAAATAATAAGGACAATTAATAATGTGAATATTTTGAATAGTAATGGAGTTATATTTAAACATTGTGCTGACGAAACCATGACTTTACAGTTTAGATAAATACTTGGAATCGATATACATACTCGAAAAGCTACTACTAATTTCACTAAATTGTATTCATATTATACAATTGGGGGATTCAAACGGTCTCCTATTAGGTCGTATTGTCATAATGTCATAAAATATTTTTTTAGTTTAATTAAATTTTAATAATTACAAGGATGATGGATTTAGAATTTGATTCTGAACAGTTTGATAAATTTGGGTTGATGATTAGTATATTACACATAATATGTGTAAGTAACTAAATAAGTATGTTTTTATGGGTTTACAGTGTTAACCCCGTTTAAATTTAAACTATTCTAATTTGTTTCCGTCCATTCAAAAACTGCTTATTTTTTTTTTTAATAAATAAAATTTTTTTGTAAAAATGTGTTAGTTAATAATATTTAGAGTCGAATGTGAGTCTGCAACATGTTTTTAATAACATAGCAATAAGCAGACTTTTAAATTAATGTTTCTTTTTATAACCATCATCATTCTGTTTGTAACATATCGAAATATTGGTCGTAGAACCAAAAAGTACATCGCTGCCTTAACATGCAAATAGTTTGTGTCTCTCCTGTAATTTTAAAATTTTACAGGAGAGACACAAAATATTCAAACTTTTTTTTGCGTAAATATTTTTGAATTCTGTAAACGCAATTTTTTTTTTGTATTTTTCTTTGTTTTCTATGTGTGTAAAAGCAAAATGATAAAATAAGTATTTGCCGAGATAAAAGGTTTTTTAGACTTAGAGCTATTTCTATTGCCTTAGTTTGTATTTTTTAATGGACTTAGGTCTTTTTCTTAGAACTTGTCTTTCATTTCTTATTTACTACTTTTTATACCCTTCACCATGAGTGGCAAGGGTATATATGTATAAGTTTGTCAATCCGTTTGTAATTTGTACATTTTTCATTTGCGACCCCACAAAGTATATATATTCTGGATCGTTATAGATAGCGAAGTCGATATAGCCATGTCCGTCTGTTCGACTGTCAGTCTGTATGTTGAAATAAACTTTCAGTAGCCCCCAAATAACTTACATACATGATTCATACATCAATATATCAGGAATTCTTCCGGCTCGGTTACTATTAAAAATCGACAACATCGGCTCACAAATGGCTGAGATATAAGGGGGGATATACCAGGCAACCTCAATTTTTTACCTATTTTTGACTATATCTGGATTATTAAGTCATTAATATAAACAATATGGGTATCTAATGATAGATATCAAAGTCCATTGCAACGATGTATATAAGGTAATAGTAAGTTGGTCCTACAATGGGTCAAAATCGCGAAAAATATATTTTAACACATTTTTTTCATCAAAAAATTTTTTTTTGCCCTAATTCTTTTTTTTTAATTTTTTAAAAATTTAAAAAAATAAATTTGGAAAAAAAAATTTAAAGGGTATATTCGGCACAGCCAAATATAGCTCTCCTACTTGTTTTTCACTAATAATTTTAAAAACCTTGAAAAAAATGTTTAAAATTTTTTTTTTTTAAATTTTAAAAAACAATTTTGATTTTTTTTTTTTTTTAAATTTTGTACACCTAAAAATATTTAAAAGTTGTATTTTAAAGTACAATTTGGTGAAGGGTATATTCGGCACAGCCGAATAGCTCCCATATAAGGCCCGCTTCCAAAAATCGCTTCAACGAGATTGGTAACGATATTGGTATACACATAAAATTCAACGCAAATAACTTTCATGGCGATGAAATTTCCCACAAATACTCCATGTTGATAAGGTTTGTTTGGTAATGGGCAATATAGGTCCATGATTTCACATAGCCCCATACAAATGTCCCCCCGGAATTATTACTATGTTGATTATGCGGCAATCCTGATAAACTTTTGCACAAATTAGTTCTAAGTACCCTGAAATTATATTGTAAAGTATGGAGAAAATCGGTCAACATGTCTCCTTAGTCCCCATACAAGACCCCCCAGAAAATGTCTTGAGCATTCATAATTGTTTTGTAAGAATTAATATTGTGATGAAATTATATGGATCTAAATTTTTCTACCAACTTTTGTGAGGATCGGTCCATAATTGACCGTACCCCTCAATTAACCCCTATAAATTGTTAATAAAAATCTGTTGAATTGAACATTTTAAAAATATCAAGTCATTGGAAGTAGTAGCACCAGTTCAATCAATGGAGTTGGTTTATTTGAAAGTCTTAAAGTAGTCTAAAGTTTTATCAGAGTTTAGTATTAAGTACGAATGGTCTAGCAACATTGCGAATACAAAATGTTATAGCTTGAATTTTTGCATTTTCTCTATTGCTTGTATTCTGTATTTCTTACTTATTACAGAACTTCGCTAATTTTTTCCCCCCATAAAATGACTGCATTCCTTTAAATAACTTTAATGTTTTTGCTATTTATTATTAGCCTTCTAGTTGCATCATACTAAAATTTATTACAACTCATTGCTAGTTATACTCGTCGTTGGCCAATGAGTTAAAATACATACAATCTTAGCCAAAAACAGAATTTAAGCCATAATTGTACATTGAACTTATGTTTCAAGCGTATACGTACAAACGTACGACACTCGTACAAGTTTGCGGTAAATGCGTCGTTGCAATGTTAAACTGATGTTACATCATGCATGTTCAAACTGATGCAATTGAAATAAATGCGATGATGATGATGATGTATGAGGTTTTTTGCTCAAGAATTACTAAGATACAACATTGGAAAAAACCCATTCATGATAAACTGGTAAACGGGTAGTCAAGCCAGATTATTATTTTCAATTTAATTTTAATTTATAGAAAGTTCTTTCAACTTGAAATTAATTTTAAATTTATTTGATTACTTACTACTTAATATAAATTTTTTTTGGTGTATAATAATTAAAAAAATTACAACCAACAAATTGTAATAAAAAATAAATTATTCATATTTAGACTTTGAAAATGGTAGCTAAGCAAGAGAAAGATTATTTGATTTTAATTTGCTGAAAGTTCTTTCAACTTAAAATTAAATTTTTTGAAAATTTATTTATAGAAAGATTACATTCAAATCTGTCTTGAATTTTGGTGTTCCCAGTTCAAATCGTTCTTAAATTTTCAAACATCCTGTATTAATAGTCAATGATTTCATTTGCTTTTCTATGCTTATTAAAATGTGTTAATTATAAAAACCCAATTTAGCTTTTTAACTTGTTAAATTTAAAGTGTTTTTCAAATGCGTAGAAAATGAAATTTCTTTCGTATTTCAATGAATTTAATGTGACAATTTGAGTGAATTTCTATTAATATAACACGTTTTAAGAATATTAACAATTTATCTCTAGTAATCGTATCTTATTTAAATAAACGAGAACTTTTTGCTTGTCAGCTATTTAAATTAAAATAAATACTAAAATGTTTATTTTATTATCTCAAACAATTTTAAAAAAAAACAAGATAAAAATAATGTAAAGTTGATCATGTTTTATCTTTTAACCAGCAACAGTTAAGATAATTCAATTGTAAATATAAGAAAATACTGCAAAAGGTCAGTTGGACATTTCTAGGCCGAATTTTATAAGCCCTAATAAAAGATAGAAACAAAATCATGGACAAACTATACAATATTTTCAATTGTAGAGAAGAGCTTGAGCTAGCGATAGATATTTCTCTATAGAAAAGCTTGAGCTAGCGATAGATATTTCTCTATAGAAAAGCTTGAGCTAGCGATAGATATTTCTCTATAGAAAAGCTTGAGCTAGCGATAGATATTTCTCTATAGAAAAGCTTGAGCTAGCGATAGATATTTCTCTATAGAAAAGCTTGAGCTAGCGATAGATATTTCTCTATAGAAAAGCTTGAGCTAGCGATAGATATTTCTCTATAGAAAAGCTTGAGCTAGCGATAGATATTTCTCTATAGAAAAGCTTGAGCTAGCGATAGATATTTCTCTATAGAAAAGCTTGAGCTAGCGATAGATATTTCTCTATAGAAAAGCTTGAGCTAGCGATAGATATTTCTCTATAGAAAAGCTTGAGCTAGCGATAGATATTTCTCTATAGAAAAGCTTGAGCTAGCGATAGATATTTCTCTATAGAAAAGCTTGAGCTAGCGATAGATATTTCTCTATAGAAAAGCTTGAGCTAGCGATAGATATTTCTCTATAGAAAAGCTTGAGCTAGCGATAGATATTTCTCTATAGAAAAGCTTGAGCTAGCGATAGATATTTCTCTATATAAAAGCTTGAGCTAGCGATAGATATTTCTCTATAGAAAAGCTTGAGCTAGCGATAGATATTTCTCTATAGAAAAGCTTGAGCTAGCGATAGATATTTCTCTATAGAAAAGCTTGAGCTAGCGATAGATATTTCTCTATAGAAAAGTTTGAGCTAGCGATAGATATTTCTCTATAGAAAAGCTTGAGCTAGCGATAGATATTTCTCTATAGAAAAGCTTGAGCTAGCGATAGATATTTCTCTATAGAAAAGTTTGAGCTAGCGATAGAAATTTTCTATATAGAAAAGCTTGAGCTAGCGATAGAAATTTTCTATATAGAAAAGCTTGAGCTAGCGATAGAAATTTTTTATATAGAAAAGCTTGAGCTAGCGATAGAAATTTTCTATATAGAAAATCTTGAGCTAGCGATAGAAATTTTCTATATAGAAAAGCTTGAGCTAGCGATAGAAATTTTCTATATAGAAAATCTTGAGCTAGCGATAGAAATTTTCTATATAGAAAATCTTGAGCTAGCGATAGAAATTTTCTATATAGAAAATCTTGAGCTAGCGATAGAAATTTTCTATATAGAAAATCTTGAGCTAGCGATAGAAATTTTCTATATAGAAAATCTTGAGCTAGCGATAGAAATTTTCTATATAGAAAATCTTGAGCTAGCGATAGAAATTTTCTATATAGAAAATCTTGAGCTAGCGATAGAAATTTTCTATATAGAAAATCTTGAGCTAGCGATAGAAATTTTCTATATAGAAAATCTTGAGCTAGCGATAGAAATTTTCTATATAGAAAATCTTGAGCTAGCGATAGAAATTTTCTATATAGAAAATCTTGAGCTAGCGATAGAAATTTTCTATATAGAAAATCTTGAGCTAGCGACAGCTATTTAACGATAAATTTTTCACTATAGAAAACCATGAGCTTTCTTTAGCAATAGATTTTTCTGTATAGAAAACCTTGAGCTTTCGTTAGCGATCGATTTTTCTGTATAGAAAACTTTGAGATTTCGTTAGCGATTGATTTTTCTATATAGAAAAGCTTGAGCTAGAGATATCGATAACTTTTTCTTTATAGAAAATCTTGAGCTATCGATGGCGACAGTTGTGTCTGTATAAAAAGATTATTTTATGTGTAAATTAAATTTGTGCTGAAAATAGGTCTACTAATAAATAGAAACGTTTGAGCTACAGCGACAAACTACTTAACAATGCCACTCACTTTAGTCAAAGGTATAAAGATCAAAATAAAACATTTATTCTCACTTCTCTTAATTAACGCAACAACAAACAATCTTTTTATTTGTTAAATATATTTTTTGGGGGGAATTTTTAAAATAAACAAAAACGAAATTTACAACAAAACATTCTACAAATAGACTAAAAGATAATAAGATTCTTACAATATACAGTATGCATTCATATCTGTATTAATATTAATCTAATGAAACGAGTTTAAAATGTTCACTTCACTTAAATTAACATGTGTATAAAAGATCATAGTACTACCATGAAAATAAAAACAAAGACACAAATATAAATATAAATACAAATAATTCCCCCAAAAAATTAAAACAATGAAAACAACCTGTATTTGTATGTAGAAATAAACAAATACAAAAGAAACCTCCTCAAGATAAACACGCGTAGTTACAGTAGATACATGGAAAGATATGAAGAGCTAGCTCCTCGCCGTACGTGGTGTACAAGTGTGTTAGATCAACCGCAAAACAGTTAAAGCTACTTCTACTAGTTAGATACTCGGCTGTGCCAGCTGCAGTCGCAGAATGTGCAGTCATTACGTGAAAATAACGCTGCCATAGTTGCAGCTAACGGCTTGGCTTGGCTTAACAGTGTTATTTAGTGGACCACTATAATATAGTAGAAAATTCCACTCCAATCTTTTCTATTCAATAGCAGTAGAAGGAAAAAATAACTGCTACATAGAAAAAAAATACGAAATACATTTTTACTCAATTGCATGCTAGCTAACCTTAGTTAAGTAAGTATTATTGATACTAGTTGACTTTGGATTATACTACATATGTATATGATGTAAATTCGATCTTTTGATGCAAATGGACCTATAAAAAGCGGACGGGTTTTCATAGACCCATGTTCAGAGAATAACCCTAAAGGAAATGGAACCGACCCATAACTTTGTTCGTGATTTGTATGCCGGTTTAGGGATCTGTTCTGGCTGTAATACTTTGTTTGAAATTTACACCTTTTAGACACTCTTTGACAAGTAACTGCAATGAACATGTCTGGATATAAACTTGAAAAAAAATAATTTTGTTTAACACATTTCCCATCTGTTCTGAATGACTGTCCGGAGTAGTAGCAACGTGACTAGTTATTTTAATATGTGCGTGCCCTAAGTAGGGGCTGGTTCCAAGTAGTTAAATAGAGCCTGTTACCTTAATAGCTACCCAATTTGACATAACTGTTCATATGTATGAGTTCTAAGCGGTTGCCAATTGAATTCAAATAGTCAGTTTAAAATAGTTTACATATCCTAGATAGTCCAATAACCGATTGCTTGTAAACCTGCTTCCTCCGACTACTTTATGCTTTCTGCAATGGAATCAATCTTCCATATAAAGTGTCTTCCAATAGGGACTTCCGAACTTTTACAGCTGATAGCGGCCATATTGTGGAAGCTACATCTGTCGAATTGGATGTAATTTATTCAGTTTGTTTTGCCAAATCACCACGGATCACAACACGTGCAAATGATAAAATTATTTCATCAAGATGGGTGTTCTTTTCGGGCAACGTTCCGCGCGCTATACCCATTTTAGGGTGAGACCAATTTTGGATTAACAAACGTTAACAAACTAAATTGTTAAATTTGGGATGATATCAATGCACGTGAGATCCAAGAGCATCCAATGCATCCCGAAAAAGTCACTGTTTAGTGTGAATTTTGGGTTGGCCTGAATTGAATGATATGGACACTAATGAAATATTCTTCTAACAGGACGGCGCTACGCACTATACAGCTCATACTACATTGGACATTCTGCACGAGCGATGGTGACCTCATGTAGATGTGAACTGGTCACCGAGATCGTGTGATTATACCCATGTTTGACCCCCTTTGACTTTCTCTTGTGGGGTTTTCTTAATTTGCAAGTCTATGCGAATAAGTCACAGACTACAGCGGCCCTCAAAACTGACATAACTCATGTCATCGATTAAATTTAACCTGCTTTATGCGCCGGAGTCATGAAAAATTGGACATTTCGGATGTCAGTCATCCAGGGAAACCGCAGCGGACATTTGCAAGGCATAGATAGACCTTTCAAACGAATAAAATGTTTCGATGGAATCTCACACAACCTTTGGATTACATTGAGACTATGTGATAGCTGGTCCAAAGCAGTCAACGCATGAGATTCATATACCGGTTACATATAATCAGTTACCTTAGTAGCTACCCAACTGGTTACTTGATAAGCTTGACATAACTAGTTATTTTTACATGTACGGGCGCTAATTGACCCCAAATAATCAGTTAAAAAGACATCTCATAGAAATCTCCAACAACCGATTGCTTGTAAACAAATCATCCTCAGACAACTCCCCAAAAGATTACTTCTGGTGAGAAATAAAGTGACTACACTTTAGGTTACTTAGAGACACTAAAGGGACAATCGACTTCACGATAGGTTACATAGACAACAACTAGATAGGTAACCGAGAGCCAAAAACCTAAGTCTGTTGTCAAAAACCTAATTCATGAGAATGTATTGCATGTATTTTGTTTTTGTATCATCCGTATGTGTAAAAAGAGAGTAATATTTTACTCACTCCTTCCGTTCTATGCGTTTATTCTATGATAGGTTATATGAAAGTCAGTACAAAATAAACTGTATGAGAATTATATCAACACAATTTGTATAAAACCAGTTTTGTACGAATAACTCACAAAATAAACGTTTAAAGTAGAGTTTCCATTTCCAAGCGGATTTTCAAGGCCTAAATCCGTAACCGACAATTATTCTTCGGTTTTTACTGTTAATCTATTTTCAGTAGAAAAATTCAAAATTTAGAAATTAGAAACAAACTTTTTCATCCAATATCCCTAAAAACAGATCGGTAAAAATATCTTAAGATTTCTTTAAATCTTTTAAATTGTATTACTATAATTGCTTCAGATGATGTTAATAAAGAATGTTACAAACTCAAAATAATAAAATATCTGATGAAAGTATGGAGTACTAGTTGCCTCGGTGTTCTTCGCCAGCCCAATTGGAAGAAAGAAATAGTACTATTAAGTCTCCATTAGTGAATTAATACTAATTCAGGATAACATGTTTCTAGTTTCATGTTTTTTGATTCATTGTAATATGGATTCTTGCTCTTTCGAAACGTAGAATAAAAAAAATAACATAAAGACCCACATTTTGTATTCCTAATCAGCATCATGATTCTGGCTCCATTATTATAGAAAATGCTAAAGAAAGTTACAACTAAAGTCTCCTTTTCTGAATTCTAACTCATTCAGAATCATGTGTACCATTTTGAAGAACGAAAAAGTACTCCTAGCCAACTTTAATGTATACACGCTAACTAATTTAATATATTAAAATAGAAACATTTTCCTTTATCCTCTTGAACACCCGTCAAGTTTGAATTTTAAATTTGTATAGCATTTCCTATATTATCAACTGATTTTGTTTCTATAACATTTAATATTTAAAAAATTATCTCAAAACCGAAATAAAACCGATCGGTTTTCAATTTTTTAAAACCGAAACCACGGGTTTGAAATTCTTTTTTTTGGAAACTCTAGTTTAAAGTGGCTACACTTTAGATTACTTAGAGATACTTAAGTGGTAATTGCCTTTTTTCTAATTTACATGGGACATATAAAATAACCAATTGACTTTCTCTGCACTACAAAGAGGTCATATGTGTCAAATAACCCAAAATATATCAATTGGAATTAGGCAAGTGGTGAAACATTAGTAATAATTGCTAACTATAAGGGATATATTGACTACTTGCTTAACTGTTGAGCTACATATTTAAGAAGTTCACAAAAAAGTTTACCTCAAACTAGTGAAATTACCAACACCATCATTACTTACACCATGGGCAGCTGTAGGGTGTTAGCAAATAAATGTTAATGAACGGAAATGAGTTTTTGAGTAAAGATTTGAAAACAGAAAACAAACATTTCAGTATTTCTATAGACATAGAGTCAGACCATAGAAGAGTGTAACTATGTAGTGCCCAAATTGAGTTGAAACAGACTAGTACGAACAGATCATTTTTAAACTTTGGAGCGTTAAGTACGCGTGTGTTGTTAAGAATCGTTGTAGAAATAAAATCACTTATAATCACTGAATACGATTAAGACAATATAACAAACAACGGTGTACGTGTTTAAAATTAAGAATATTGTTTTGATTTTGTTTGATTTCTTTATACACAATTTAACGCTACACCATATAGGAAAACAAAAATTTTGTATAATTATTGCAAATTAAAGTGAATGTTCAAAACGCTAAAACTCGTATAAGTGATTGTATATTTTTGTATTTGTATATGTGTTAGTTTTTTTCAAATATTTCGGAAAAATTAGGAAACAGTGTAATTATTTTATAATATTTTTATAAAATTGAATACAACGGGTTTTTGTTGTCTTAATTATGTCATATTTATGTAGTTTGGAACTAGTTCAAAATTAGTTGAAACAAGTAAGTTTGAAAACTTTTCGTTTATAACTTCATACGAGTATTTTCCGGTTTCTTATGTGTGAAATAAATATTCGATAAAGAAAACTCCATAACGCAATTTAATTTAACAATTTTTTTTTTTTTTGATATGAAACAAAAATAAAACTTTTTTAAATATTAAGATAAAGAAATTGAAAATAAAAACAACAACAAAAAATGGTATAAAATTTTAAATTATTTATAATACAGACAAGTTGTTTTACATATTCCCGGTCTATGACATGCATTAAGCATGCGAGGTGTGTTTGATAAGTAATGGAAAGCAAAATTTTAGGAATATGTTAAAAACTGAATATAAAATTACAAAAAATTTCGAATAGAAAATGAAATAAAGTATTTGGAAAGTTGCGAAAAAAAATACATTTCTTGAATTTTTCATGTTCTTAAAAATATGTAAATGTTTCGTAAAAAATTATTAACTCACCCTCGTATAATTGTTTTCGTAAATCCAAATACATATATGTTCATTATCTTTCCTTTCCCTTTACATTATATTTTTCCAATAATGAATTAAGTGTTGCCAGAAACATTTGCCACTTTTTAATATCTGAAAGCCCAAAATACCACACGTATTAAAATCATTAAATATTTAAAAATTTCGTTAACTTCTTCCAACTTGAATATACCAATTTCAAATTCAATTCAATTATTTTTTTGGATGAAACAAATGCATTCAATAATTTTAATTCATGATGAATTGTTTTGAGCAAAATTAATACAAATATGAATCATTCAACTACAGCTCTGCTAGGTATCATCGAAGCCGGTGATTGTGCTCAAATTTTAGACCACTCCATTATCCATACGTTCCTAGATTTGTGCAATTATACAGAGCCTTGGTTCTGGCCCTACCCAAATACGTCCAGATTATTTATAATACTAGCTGAACGAATCGCCCGGTAGCTTTTTGCTAATTATTGAGAAAAATGAGAAGTGAAAAGGAGGTAATATACTGAAAATTAAAATTACCGAATTTTTTTTCTTTACAAACCATCACAAACGTGATCCCATTACATACATGGACCATTTCATTTTTATATATATATGTAGATTATACAAGTGGAAATCGTAGACCATCAATTACCGACAATCTAATTAACTTCTAGAAGTTCAAGGTTAGAGAATGTAAACACTCAAGTACACATTTTCATCTCAATTTGTTGGAATTGGGAGTCTTGATTTCTGCGTTTAGATTAAATTCCTAATTCCTATACTAATTCGATGGCCAAAATTTTCTCCTGCAAAACGGTGCAGTTATTTTTTAGCCTTTCAATTCTCTAATCAGTGTTCATCTTAGTCTTGAAATCATCAGAGTGGCCTGAGACCACGTAATACCGAATGACAGTGATGTCCAGAGAAAGTCAATGTACAGAGACGAAGGCCGGCTATGCGAAAAATGGTGTTGTTATTTGAGTTGCCAATTTTCCGGATTTTTTCCATTCCCGGGAAATATAGTTAATTAACAATATAAATTTATTCAAAGTATAGGCCATTGTTAGCTTTGAACTATTCCCATATTTCTGGAAACATATGCACCCCTATCGCGAATCATTATTTCCATTTTTCATTCATGAACTTTGTTCACCTGAAAAAATTGCCCATGTTGTGAAATTTGTTACGAACAAATTCAACTATTGTGAATGAAAAGTTCATGGGAATATCACGATAGCAATTTTCCCTTCGATGGAAATGGATATTTCATGGGAACTAGTGAATGATATGAAAAGCTAATAATCGATTTTCGACTTTTCGATCAACCATTTTCATTTCGATTTTTAATCGAACCCAATAATCGATCTGCATTTTTGGGAACTATAGCAAATGACCCATATACGCTATAATTACGGATTAAAATCATATTTTGGAAGAGTATTATAACTCCTTAATATTGAGGTGCTTATTTTATAAACCGTAACGGCAAACATTTGACAACAATTTTATGGAAAAAATTTTGTAGCACTTGTTATACAAATTTCGCTTTAAAAATTGAGGTCCTCCGTAAATATTTTTTACAGTCAGCTGGAAATTAATGTTTATATTGTAAAATGTAATGAAAGCAAAATCGTAGAGAATACTAAAAATTCCGGAATTATATTTCTATTTCGATTAATCGTCATCAAAAATCGATTTCAGCATAAAAATCGGAGTATATAATCGATCAAGAAAATATCGTTTTTAGACCCTGAAAATCGATTTTCGACCATAATCGTAATCGATTTACCATTCACTAATGGGAACATAAATTTCACATGTTTTTCACGATAGGGGTGATGGATACCAAAGTAAAAAACTGCTCTTTTTTTAGGCCAAGAACGAATCAAGCCAATATCGGATACTCTGTTCCAAAGTGATGCGTATTCCAGTGACAGCTTTCTGCATCGATCGCTAGTCTGGACTATATATGAATGATATTGATAGTTCAAGTTTTATTTTTAGCCTAATGTGAAGCTATTTTTCTTCACTGCGGTAACTGCTAAGAGATAATGACGATGTCGCTTGAGATGTTCTTCAACTCAGATTTGTTCTACGACTGGCAATTGCGCGTTATATTTGATATTAGTACAGGTTGCAGCGCCTCTGGTGGGGAGTAGACGCATTATTCAAAATCAGTTTTGTGGCCATTATTCAAAGGGCGGTGTGATAAATACTAGTTATTAGTAAACTAATAATTATAATGAACTTGAACAGCTGGGAAACGAACCCAGGTCGCAAATGTCCAAATGCGGTAACCAATTTAGCCCTCAAAGAAGAAAACTTAAAAAGAAATTTCTTGGACAAATTTTTTTCCGATTAGGAACCCTAGTTAATATTTAACAGTAAGAAAATAATTCAAATTGTTCTGGGGACCATGATTTCTTCCATTTTGAATAGTGTTTATTTTACTTAGAAACTTTCAAGTTTTGTGACAAATTTTGCAAATTTGTGCTGTGTTAACCCCACCACTTTTCCTCGAAATAAAACTAAAAAATCTGGCAACTGTTTGCTTTGAAACGCAAACATTGGTTGCGCTGCATTTAAAAAATTACTGTGCCTGGTACGAAACGTGCGAGTTTTGGTAAAGCTTATGAGAGTAATATTTACTCTAATGAATGGATGGATGGATGATGATGATGCTGTCGTTATTTGTTTGTATATTTTATATATATTTTTTTTTTCATTACAAAGCAGTAATGTCTGACTGACTATCTGTCTGTCTGTATCACTCTGCCTCACCAACTAACTGCATTGCAGCTATTGTCATAGTTAACACTGCTTGCTATTGAATGTAGTAAATATTGTGATTATATTATTATTTTTTTTGTTGAACATATTTTAAATAAGAAAGAAAGTGTCTATGAAATAAGACAGAATGCCATGGCTCAACTGTGACGAATCGTATATACCTACCTTGCTTAGGAAAAATATGCATTTATAATTTAAAATATGCAGTTTTTAAGTAAACATATGTATATAAATCATTTTCTAAATTTGTATATAGCAATTCCATATTGAATAGTTTAGCATTGACATATCAATATTTAGGCGTGCGAGCCAATTTTAAACTCTTGCAGCTATTATTAGTATAATTTTAAAAGCTAAACTTTATTTGGATTCATTTAAATAAATAGTTATGTTAGCATATTCATATACTACATGTTCTTCTAATAGGGACATCTGATCGTTGACAGATGATAGTGGTCATACTGTTTAAGTTAGATCTGTCTAATTGCCTGTCATTTATTCAGTTTGTTTTACCAAATACCATGTACGGATGACGCTCTACTTGCTTGACTTCCTATAGGAAAAATTATGTCGTTCCTTTCATCGTTTTGGCGAAAGTAAAGTGGTGGATCTTGATATGTCTAAGGCGTTCGATAGGGTGTGGCATGGTGCGCTCTTATAGAAACTTATTGCTTCTGGTGTCGGTGACGACTTCTCTCGATTTATATCGAGATTTCTCAGAGATCGCAATATAAGAGATTTTGTAGATGTGTTCAAACGAGTTCAAAATTAATTCAAGGGCACCGCAATTTCACCTACTCCATTCCTTATCTTTCTAAATGAGCTTCTAAGTCAAACTTTAAAACCCTTTCTATTAGTTTGTTGATGAAAGCAACATTTGCCATTCATATTCATTCAACTCAGCCTTTCGGAGAGGTAAAACATGAATGATTCACTTAACCAAGATCTTGTGACAATCTATGAATGGGGTTGTGCTCGGTTTTATAAGACGGTGTAAGAAGTGAAGACTACATCTGATCTTCTTATTATTAACACCAATTATATCCGACCCAAAATGGAATGCAACTCTCATGTATGGACCGGTGCTTCGAAGTCTATTTTGGAGTAACTTGACGACGTATAGGAGATGCCGAAAGTGATTATCAGTAATTCTCTGGAGCATCGTCGCAATGTGGGTTGTGTTTCACTGTTCTATCGATACTACAATGAAATATGATCTGATGAAATTAGGGACTTGTTCTCGATACCCGTAGTTTCTTACGAAATACGCGTTCTTCAGCGGGGGCTCATCCATTCGTGGTCGATTGGTCAGTGGATAGCACAACACACTACAGAGAAAATTCGTTTTTTAGCCTTATCGTCCGTATGTGGAATAAACTTCCTGTCGAAGTATTTCCTTAACCCTTTCAGTGTAGGAAAATTCAAATCAAATGTCCACAAACACTACTGCCTCTATCCTCCTTCCCATAACCTATTTGCCAAGTTCCAACACAATGCGTTGCGTGAGTAGGGGTCATCCCCTGAGTGCAAACAAAATTGAATTTGGGACGATACCAATCCACATGAGATCCAAGAGCGTCCAATGCATTCCGAAAAACTCAATATTTGGTATGGATTTTGGTTTTATAGCTTATGTCACATTGGACACTCTGCCCTAGCGATTTGAGGGCATGGTCATCTCACGTGGAGGTGATGTCAACTGGCCACCGATATCGAGCGATTTGAACCTTATGAATTTTTCTTGTGGGGTTTTCTTAAGTCGCAGGTCTATGCGAATAAGCCACAAAACACAGCGACGCTCAAAGCCAACATAATACATGCCACCTATTAAATTCTGCGAAGCTATAGCGGACATGTACACCATGGATTTTGTCATTCCATTTGTTACTTATCGAAATATTGGTCGTAGAACCAAAAAGTATATATATTCTGAGTCCTCATAAAATTCTATGATGATCTAGCCATGTCCGTCCGTCTGTCTATCTGTTGAAAATACGATAGGGTCTAAAACGAAAGGAGTTTGCATAGTTCTAAGTACTCTGAAATTATACTGTAAAGAATGGCGAAAATCGGGCAACATTTGTCCCTAGTTCCTATACAAGGTCCCGCTCAAAAAGAGCATAGAGAAATGCATAATTTAAGTAGATTTTGAAAATGAAAAATCTCGAAATCTCAAAAGCCACTAAAAACTTATTATGTTTTGAAAATATGTTATGGATATTTCCTTGTGTTACAAAAAGACCAACAAAATCAATAATTCCCAAAATATTTTTGTGATGAATATAGAAACCTATGATCACATCATTCGAGTAAATATTTTTATAAACAAGTGTAAGTTTTAACATTATTTTTCTGTCCGTCTTTAGTCGTCATATTTTACATACACATCATCTCTACTTTGTACCATGCTCAGTCAGGCCACTGATTGTGGAAAAAAAGAGTCTGTGAGCGACCTCCATAAGCGACTGCGGCGCCATTGAGCATACAACTGGCTTATCATCTGAACTTCAGCCTTATTCGCAAAAATTGTAGAAAAAAATCAACAACAAAAACTTGTGTTCAAGCTTTTGAAGCTGTTATGGAATTATTTACGTTTTTATTTTTATATAGTATTTTTTATTATATTTATAATATTTGTTTTTTGTTTTCTTTCGTTGTTGTTTTTTGTATAAAAAAATTATATTATTTTTTTTTTTGCAAATTTCTACGAAACGCTGTTTAATAATATTTTATTGTTATTTTTATTTCATTTTCGTTTCATTTTGTATTCAAATTTGAACGGAGAAACAAGTTTATTTTCGATTCGTAATAAATCGACCAAAACGGAGAATAAACCGTTCAGTGGTGGTTGATAACTTTTTTTCTTTGTTATTTATTGCAAATAATTTAAAATTTTGTTAAATTAAATTGCGTTGTTTTGGCCAAACAAATTAAAAGAAATTAAAATAATAGATAACATTTAAAAACAAATTATAATAAAGTTTTAAACTAATTTTAACAAAATTTTCAACTTAGCAAGCGGTTAAAAGTTGTCTCAACACCCCCTCGCCTAAGCAGCCTATTTAATCCAAACAAACAATTAACATATAGTGCCTGCCGCTGGATTTGTTTGTGTATCTAAAACTCTCCATTCGTATTTGTTCATTGGATTGATTCAATAAATACATTTAATTGTTTGTTTAGTTTGTTTCGTGTGTGTTTGATTCAACGACTTTGATTTTATTACGGAGCAGCATTTTGTGAAGCTGTGCGAGAACAATTATTATTTGTATCCATTTTCAATTGTTGCTTTCATACACGGCTTGTTTCGTTTTGTTGTTGCTGTTTTTTTTTTGCTGCTGCTTCTGCTGCCACTGTTAGCTGTGACTGACCATGGCATTTTTTCGCAAATGGAAAACCCACTATAAACACAAAAGTAAGTAATTTTTTGTTTAAATATTGTTCATATTCGTTTTATTTGTATTTAATTTGTTTTTAACAACAAATTACAAAAAATAAAAAAAATACCTTTCATGTAAGCAAACAATTCGTTGAATTTAGATCGACTGATTGATACGGTATAAGCGTAGTTGGAAATGTTGAAATATATTTGGAACAATTCCGGTATTTAAATAAATGTTATCATTTAAAGATAGTTTTTAAATGTACATATCAGACGGTTATTGTTAAAATATCAGAGATAACAACTGGAAAAACTAATTTCAGAACTGAGTGTAGATGCGGCACAGTAGGGAAATTTTTAAATAAAAACTCGAAAAACCTAAATTTTTAACGAATAATCTACATTTAATAAAACTTCTCAGGGATGTGAAAGAGTTACAGCCGAGTTTTTGTTTTGAATTTATACCTTATAGATTAACGTGGGGCTTGGTCAAAATGCTCCACAAAGAGACACCTCGGGTGTATGCAAAATGTTAAACGATCCCAATTGTTTGTTTCTGAACCTATTCTACATATTGTATTATATGTATATGGAATTTAATAGTTATAAACAAGGCAAGGATTTTCATGCACTAAAAAATTAAAAATATGCGCTAATAATATGCACTATAAAAAGAGAAAATATGCACTAAAAATGGCAATAAAAACAATATTGCCATATTGTTGGAATGGTTTCAATTCTGTAGTTTTTATTCCGGTCGATTTCGTTTTCGGTTCTTCAGATTCCGTGTAATTTTTAATTCAAAAAATAATTAATAATTTCAGATTTTAATTTGACAGCATTTTTTATATTAAATCAAAAGTGAAGTATTTGGTACAGAAATTTATCAAAGTTTTAAGAAAAACAAATAATTTCAAACAAATATCAATTCCACTTTGAAAACTGAAAGTGGTTTCATTCCGAAAGAAATTTTCGTTTTACTTTTTGTGAAGAAGCAAATTACGTAATTAATTCCATTTTCGATCGGAATGGAATTCTGTGACAGGCCTGATATTTATTAATACAAGCAAAATATAAATTTCTGGTCACAGTTTCAATATTTAAGTATGTACATTAGGATGACAGCCTTTTTTTTAGATTTTAAAGAGTGTCGGGTGCAATGTTGTGGCTCTAGGCCTAAACATTAAGTGCTGAAAATTTGAGCCAAATCGGACAACGATTTCGAGATACGCATCTAGGTCAAAGTTCAGATATATGCAAAATTTTACTATTTATATGAAATAGGTGAAACTCGTTAATTTTCTGCATTGTTTTCCAGAAATGTGTAGATTTATATTAATGAAAATTACATTAAAAAAAATTTGTTGGAGATTAACCCTGTATCTCATTTGGGTCAAAATGATCCAAAAACTGTATTATTGCTAAAATTGGGAAAAAAATGCAAATTTTTCAGTTTTTGTAAAATTTTTACTACTAACTAAATATTTTTGCAATTGAATTCAGAAGAATAGAAATGTGTACGTAATTGTACTGGTTACTTTTCTTTAAATTAAGCAACACGAGATGGTGCCTTTAAAAATAAAATTAATAAATCTATATCTTCAAATTCAGATCTAATTTCTTCGGCTACTCGATGTAAACCATGTGCTAAACATGTTACATGAATAAGTTTTGAATAAAATATCTTTAGACTATTTGCTGCTACAAAAATATATCAAAAGAAAATTAAATATGCAATAAAATGGAAAAATATGCTAAATATATGCATTTAAAAGAAAAATATGCAAAAATATGCAACAACAAATCGATGCCATTTTGTTGCAAATTCTTCAATTCGGAAAGATAAATTGTCAAAAGTGATTTTGAGTTACTGACTACAAACATGCATTTGCATAGAAATCCTTGCCATGATTATAAATTATCTATTATAATTTACGAGATATTCTCAATTTAAAATTAAAATTAAATTCTTTTAACTAGTTTTTATAAAAAACCGGTTTGTAGGTTAATCGAAAATTGTTATTTTTTAGAAATAGCTTTCAGTTAACCGACTACGAAAAAAACCGTTACCGGCATTGAAAGGAATTATTTTAAAAGTTTAAACCATGGTAGAACCAACCAGGTACAATTATTAGGGAGAGTTTTCAATATTTACCCCTGCAACGTCAAATAACGCATTTACTCTCATCACTTTTTATTTTGTTTTCGCAATGTTTTGCACTTTATATTAAAACTAACACATATTTATTTGGAAAAAATTAAGTTTGAATTGAATATTTTACGAAAAAAAGTAAATACACAAAAATTTGTTTAATTAATTTATTTTTGTCTTAGACATTTCGTTTTGTTTTTTTCTAATTTTCTTTTGTTTGACGTTATAGGGAATGTATAATTGAGAACGTACTTTTTAATAATTGTACCTTGCTTGTTCTGCCATGAGTTTAAACAATACATTTTTATACATATATAGAAAACATAAAATATCCTACACTTCACGAAATTAAACTTTAAAATAAATTTTAGGAAAACAAAAATTTTTTTTTTCAAAATTGTTTTAAATTTTTTTTTTCGAAATTGTTTTTTAATTTTTTAAAAAAATTTGTTTGCAATTTTTTTTTAATTTTAAAATTATGACAAACAAATTTTTTTGTGAAAAAAAATTCTGATTACAAAATATTTTTCCCGGTTTTGACCCATTGTAGGTCCAACTTACTATAGCCTTATATACATCGTTGCAATGGACTTTGAAATATCTATCATTAGATATCTATATTGTCTATATTAATAACTTAGTAATCCAGATATAGATCAAAACAAGTAAGAAAGTATGGTCGGTCAAGCCCGACCATATAATACCCTACACCAAGTAAATGAGTAAAAATATTTTTCTTTTAAAATTTTAATAATTTTTATTTTTGAGTGATTTTCGGAAGTGGGCCTTATATGGGAGCTATGACCAATTATGGACCGATCACCATTAGGTGGACCGATCACAATTAGGTCGTGTGATTTATGTCTATATTAAAGTTAACTATGTTGAATTTTGTGTGTATACCAACATTTTTAAGCGATTTATGCACATTAAAGTGATTTTCGGAAGCGGGTCTATATGGGAGCTATGACTAATTATGGACCGATCGTAACAAAATTTGGTGACATGAATTTTGTATATATAAAACTTATTTGGAGCGAAATTTGTGTAGATACATAGATAAATTAAACATTTATGACCGATAAAGTCCAATTTCGAGGGGACATTTGTATGGGGGCTAGGTGAAATAATGGACCGATTTCAGCCAGTTTCAATAGGCTTGGTCCTTGTGCCGAAAAAGTAATATGTACCAAATTTGATCGAAATATCTTCAAAATTGCGACCTGTACTCTGCGCACAAGGTTTACATGGACAGCCAGCCAGCCAGCCAGCCAGCCAGCCAACCAGACGGACGGACGGACGGACGGACGGACGGACATCGTTTAATCGACTCAGAAAGTGATTCTAAGTCGATCGGTATACTTTAAGGTGGGTGTTAGACTAATATTTTTGGGCGTTACAAACATCTGCACAAACGCATAATACCCTCCCCACTATGGTGGTGTAGGGTATAAATAGGCCTAAAATGGAGGTTGTCCCGGTAGCATAAACTTGTTTTTTTTTATCGAAGGGAGCGTTATTCTAAATGAAAAAAATATTATAAGACATTAAGTCTTAGAGAATTCTTATTGTCAGAGTTATATTGTGGAATTTTATGGGGATCATTTTTGTGGAAGATCTTAAACCTCTAGCTCATCTCTTTAGGGGTGAATGTGGATTGAAAATGTGGATGATATTGATCCGATGATGATGATTTTATTATGCCCGAAATCATAATAAAAAGTACTTTCAATTTCATTCAAAATCCATATTTTCTATTAAATGAACTTAGGCCCTAATTTTGTAAATCACGTCACCAAAGTGATGTTTATATCGAAAGCAAAAACAAAATTTCAAAAATTTTAAAAATTTGTTTTTGTTTTGTATACAAAATTTTCAAATTATGAAAGGCAAATCAACGCTTGAATTTTGGTGCGTTTGTTCTGTTAAGAATTTGTATATAAAACAAAAACAAATTTTTGAAATTTTGTTTTTGCTTTCCATATAAATTTTGTGACATGATTTACAAAATTAGGGCCTTAATATAAATGTAAATTTTAAGTTCTTAATGGAATTATTAAAAAGCTAACAAACAAATTTATCTTTCGAAATGAATAAAAAATTTTTCTAAATGTAACTTAGTTCGATCTCTTAAAACCTGTCAATAAAACTTTAGACATTATTTAATTTTAGGAACCCTAATTTGTGCGAAATTAGTAACCCTAACACATAGTTTATAGACATTTGTTTTGCGGTTTTTTTTAATTAAAATTTCCCACAATAAAATATTGAACTTAGTTTGGAAATCTAGTAAAAGTAAACAATAAAAATTTGAGTTTGACGTCTATTAATCGTTTTAATTGTACGTTTGAACAATAAAACTAATTAAAATAGAAATTATTTATAAATATATGCACGTAATGACACAACTAATTAACAAAACAAAATGAGTCTTTAATCAAAAAAAAAAAAAAAAAACTACTATATGAGTTCAAATGATTCAAATATATTTGTTAAGTCTCTCTAGTGATTTTTACACACAGGTGAGTCGTTGAGCGAAGAAATTGATTAAGTCATATTGTTAATATTTGTAAAAAATATTACAAATATTGTGGTTCATAGTGATTTGTAAACATGTATATTAGGGTGGAACTTATTTTACACTCTCAACCCTCAGATTGATAGTCCAGCACACTATCGTCTGCTCTATCTAGGCATCCTTTTATATTACGAATGGATCACCGCTCTAACACGTAATAGGTACAATTTCGAATTTTTTTTATACCCTTCACCTTTTACATTCCGTTTGTAATTTCCGATTTTTTTTTTCACAAAAAAAAAAATGTAAACAATTGGAAAAAAAATATTTTTCCAAAAAATGAACAAAGAACAAGTGTGGGACATTCGAACTTCGAAAAAGGGCAAAATAGGGGCCACTCTATTCTATATACTAGGATTGATAGATAATTTATAAATAAGCATTTTGTTAAATTTAGTTAAATATGATCTCATTTAATGAATTGCAACCAAGCTTTTAGTTTACCAGATATATAAATAAATGTTTGATAAATTAAAAAAAAAAACTATTAAAAAATATGGGGGCGTTTTTAATAAAATTTCAAAATGTGTCAATAAAAATCACATAAAAAATATGTTATCTCATCAACAACCAGCAAACCATATTAGCTTTAATTGATTACAATTCAAATTTGAAAAAAAAGAAAAACGTGTATGAAAACAAAAGTAAAATTCTGCAAACAAAACTTTAATGCTCATGGTTTTAATAATCATTTCGATTATTTTATCAGAATTTCTGTTAAAAGATATTGTTAAAATTTGAGTTTTCTATTTTGTACTTTAATCTACATAAATAAATACTTTGTGAATTTATTATGATTCATGAACTTTGAGCAATACTTCCTTAAAAAGTTATGTGCGTTCTACTACCACTGGTTTTTTGGTGATGAATGTTTTAAGTGGAATGTTAATCAAAGTTTCCGGTATATCCGATTGTGTTAGTGTAAAAATATTTTAAACGAAGGTCACTGAGAAAGTTCAATTAAGCAGTTTAATGTTGAGCTATTTTTACTCTTTATATTCTAAATATAAATTTATTGTTTTGCCTCTCTAAGGGTACAATGATCGCCACTCTATTTAGAACTTTTAGAAATATTGATATTGTTAATTTTTGTTAGGGAAGTACTTTATCTGATAATTTTTTATAATCAATATGGAATGTTTTACATTCGGAAGCTATTTATTATTTAATAGACTTTAAATACGTCGCATTTATTTGTTTAAATTACCTTCACAATTTTCAAATCTTTTAATCTAGACTAACAACTTTTCTTTGATTAGCCGACGACTCCCTTGATTGGGTTCATATTAGGGTTATCAATTTATTATACGATTACTTACATATAACGACTATAAATATATAAATAAAACTATTAAATTTAATGTTTATATTATGTTTAATTTACAGAATTTACATCAGACGATGCGATAGACGGTGAAGATTGGGGCTTGGATGTGAAAACCCCCACCAAGGATGCCAAACAAGTTGATGATTTGAAATTGAACTTTGAGGGCAGTTTGGAGGCCGATGATGAGGAAGATATTAAGCCTATATTTCAATCGTATGACATTAAATACTTGGGTTGTACACCCATTGAGAATAAACGTTCCGAAAAAGTTACTTCGGAGGCTATAAAAACTGTGATTGCCAATGCCAAAGCGGGTGGTAGAAAAATTAAAACACAAAAACGCGTCAAAGCCAATATATCACAGGAGGGCATTGAAGTATTGGATCATGCCACCGATGATTCTCTCATGCGTTTCTCCATTTACAAAATCTCCTATTGTTCTGTAGATGCCTCCAATGATCATGCTTTTTCGTTTGTCAGCTCCGAACCAGATCCCCTGTCCGATAAGGAGAAATTGTCTTGCCATGTCTTTTTGTGTCCTAAGCGTAAGATAGCCCATGAAATAACTCTGTTGGTGGCACGTTGCTTTGAGAATGCCTATCAGAATTGGCGTGATACAGTGGTGCATCAGGGCAAACATCAGGCCAACAATAATAATAATTCAAATAACAACAACAATATTGACAATAGTGCTAAGTTCGAAGCCAAAAATATCCTTAAAGAACAAAATGGTTTTGGTGTCATAGAATCCAAAGCTGAGATACACTATAACACAACTTCGGCCACTGAACCGAAGAAAGTGGATAATCCTCTTATCGATTTAGCTGCCAACGATAATGATGTGCGAAAGTATTTACAGAATACTTGGGTATCATTCGAAGATGATCAAGAGCAGGCTCATCGTATGGTGGCCTGTTGAAAGTTTGTCAAACAGTTGGCAGAGGAGGGCACGATCAAATACATAGATGTTTTGTAGTTATTTTAAGTGATAATATACTGTATACCTAAAAAATTGTTTCGCTTTTAAATTTTAGTTTAATCTTTAAGCAAAATTTTAACATTTTGTGCAATACGTACGTACGTACATACCATACATAAATATATTTTTGTATATAATTTATATAAATGAAAATTTTAAAATATAAACTTAAAATCCATTTTTTTTTTAAATAAATACATTTATAATTTAAATATCTTCTAAAATTTAATGAACTATGAAATGTAAGTATTAAATTACAATTGTATCTACAAAATTCGGACTATATATATTGTATGTCTATTGAAATCAACTTTCCGAAGCACTCAAACTATTTTTATACATGATTGAAACGGATTTGTAGAATAAAACTTAAAAATCTACGATTCATTAGCTTTAATATGAGATCTAACCAACAGTCAAATATTATCGAATTCAGAAGAGTAAAATTTCAAAAATAAATTTTTCATTTCGTCCCAATAGAAGAAGAAAAGAATTCTAGAATAAATGTAAAATTTCCCTTATTACAGCAATAAATAGAGACATACTTTTACCTCCCCAAATATTTTTATAACTTGTGTCAACATCTCGTTCATGTAATACTTAAGCTGCATGAATTAATTCATTAAAATTTTAATAGATTCTTGATTTGCATTATTGTATGTATAAACTCTCTTACATTATTGACATAATTGGGCCATCAAAATAAATGTTTGAAATTATTGGTATTGCATATTTAATGCTTATGGTAGTTTATTGAACCTTCAACAGAATGTCAACAAATAAATGAACATTATTAAAGAGAAAATTAGGTATACAACGAATTTTATAAGCCTTATCTATTAAAGTGCTATAAATTTAAAGTACGATAGAAAAATATAAGAATTTAAATAATGAATTATAGCCTTTACAATTGAACCATTTGTGATTCGAATTTAATATTCATTGTTGAATTAATTAATAATAAAATTCATTCAACCTTTCTTTGAATGGTTAATTCAAATCTAATACAAATTTAATTAAAATATTTTGTGTTTTGTTTTGGTTTAAATTATTTACAAAATGAATTGAAAAACAAGTAAGAGAGCTAAATTCGGCTGTGCCGAATCTTATATACCCTTCACCAAATTATAAATTTTAAATATTTTAGGTAAACAAAAAATGTTTTTCCAAAGTTTTTTTTTTCATTTTTTGGAAAAACAAATTTTCGAATTGTTCATGAAATTGAGAAAAGGAATCTCACTTTCACCATTCACCGTATTTTTGGAAGCATATTATAACAATATTTATATTAAATAAAGTTTCTAAAATTATATAATTAAGGTTAGAACAATCACGTCTAAACATTTATAATTAGATATGCTGAAGAAATTACATAATATTGTTGTAATTATGCTTCAAAAAATACGGTGAATGGTGAAAGTGAGAAACGGAATAGCCATGGTTATTTAAAATTTATTTTTTTTAAATTTTAAAATTTTTTTTTTGTTTTTTCAATTTTTTTTTGGGTAAAAAAAAAATTTGGGTTAAAAATATTTTTTCCGATTTTGACCCATTGTAGGTTCAACTTACTATGGTCTTATATACGTCGTTGAAAAGGTCTTTGAAATATATGTCATTAGATATCCATATTGTCTATATTAATGACTTAGTAATCCAGATATAGGTCAGAAAGAGGTAAAAAATCGAGGTTGTCCTGGTTTTTTCCTCATATCTCAGACATTTGTGAACCGATTTTGCAGATTTTAAATAGGAAACTTCTCGCAGGCATGTCTGACAGAATTATTTAAGATTTGGATCACGAAGATATCTGGGGTCTTCAGAAAATTGATTTCAACAGACGGACAGACAGACGGACATGGCTTAATCGACTCCGCTATCTATAAGGATCCAAAAAATTATATTGTGGAAATTACAAACGGAATGACAAACTTATATATACCCTTCTCAAGAAGGTGAAGGGTATAATAAATGTCTATAACATTTTAGCAATAGATTTGAATGGAATTAATCATTCATAAAATTATATTAACTATTTTGTAATGGATTTGAATTAAAGGAATGAATTCAATACGTTTGAAGTATTAAGTAATTAAGCATATGAATTAATTCGTAATGAATTAATTAACGGAATTATTAAAAGATAACATTTAATTTGATTTCAAAAATTTAATTCAGAATTATTTCTTTCGAACCTTTCAGTGTATAAAACTATTTATTTCCGAGAAATTAATCAAAAATAATATAAATTTTCTGGAGTTTTTAAAGTTTTTATCAATTTAAAAAGGATTCTAATATTGG
The DNA here is from genome assembly GCF_958450345.1 of Calliphora vicina. NCBI lineage: Eukaryota > Metazoa > Arthropoda > Insecta > Diptera > Calliphoridae > Calliphora > Calliphora vicina. The sequence continues at coordinate 26,567,552 of NC_088781.1, forward strand.
CATTAACCAATATTCAATCATGAATATATTGTAGGGTATTTATATTATTTGTAAAATAAATAATGAACTTATTATGTGTATGTACTTTTAAGCTTTTGCTAGCGAAATTCCTGTATTATACACTCTAAAAATATTAAAATATCTATATTTGGGACGATTAGGCGGATTTTCAATACCATAATCCTCATGACTATGTATCAGATATAGATAATAGGAAAAACTTTTATAATCAACACAGGCCCAGATGTCAAGTGGATATCGCTAAATCGACTCCTCCATCTATAAGGATCTAGAATACTTTATATTGCCGTGTCAAAAAATAATATTGCACAAATTACAAAGTGTTTTTTTCCAGGCAATAGTAACCAAAACGAGCCTAATTTGCACAGCAGCTAACAATTCGATTTTAGATCAATAGATAACTTTCTGGGGAGTCATTTTTGGAAATTTCTTATTTTTTGTTTAGGACTGTTCCTCCTAAATGTTGAGTTTTTACAGTAATTGTCTCACGAAATTTCATTATAATTTTTGAAAAATTTGTTTATTAATTGAGTAATTATTACAATTAGTATTTTGCTTCAATCCAGCATTGAAATAGTTTAATATTTTGGTTTTTAAATTTTCGCAAATCTTGACCCTAACAACGGAAAACATGATACTTTTTACATCGTTTTTTAACAAATTATTTTTTCTTCTTCATTGTAGAAGTTTGAAAGTATCAAAAACGTAACTTCAATGATATTTGAGAGCAACTTTACTGACAATAGAGACTTTAAATCAAATAATAGAGTTAAAACTATAAATATAAAGAAAAAACGTTAAGAACGTGCTCCAAGTCCACTAAAAAAATACAAAATTTGTAATAGAAAATCAGTTAAGTCCACAAACAAGGACTTCTAAGCCACCGACGCATTAATAATCATAATAAATAAGTTATAAAACTGCATTAACAGAATTAAATACTTCTGAATTCCGTTATTTGTATCTTCTGTAAAATTTTGGATAAGGGATTTATGACGTTTTTGCACTAAGCTAACGATATTAAAAATGTATACTCCCTGCCTATATTTGGAACGATTTTGCAGATTTTCAATACCAAAATACTCATGACTATATCTGAATTATTAATATCATGGAATATCTATTTTCACCAACATATCGACTACTCTATCTATAAGGATCAAGAAATCATTATAGTTTCGGAAATTAATATCGTAGAAATTACAAATTTATAAAAGCTATGAGATGAAGGCTATACAAAAACTATATAAATCTTGGGAAATCTAAATCAATAATCATAAAGAAATATCTCTATGGCAATAATATTGAGAAAATTAAAAACTATTTTATACTTTAATTTTTATATTTAACCCCCCACAAATCTCTCAGTGTAGAAATAACGGTATAATTTAATAGAGGAAAATGGAATACTGAACACAAGCAACAAAAGTTTTTAAAAAAATTGAGATTTACAATACAATTTGTATTGACATTTGTACACTTAACCAACAAATAATGGCTATAAATTGTTAAATCGATTGTTATTGACGGTCGTTAAGGTTTGAGGGAGTAACCATAGAGCAGGGAGCCAAAGCACCGGCTAATAAAACTAAATGACATTCCAATCAAAATATGTACATATTGTACATACAAATGTAAATAATAATAAAAAATAAAATACAAAAGAACAAAAATTAAACACAAAAATTTTGTGGGATGTCAAAACGAATTGGTCTTTACAACAAGAAAGTATTTTTAAAAATATTTATCAGTAAATAACAAATATAATAAAAGGAAACTGATAATCCACAAAAAAAACCAACATTGAAAGGTCAAACAACTTTATTTAAGAGAAGAAATATTTTTTTAAAGAATTTTGCGATAATGGTTCAAGTAACCCAAACCGAAGAAGAAATTAAAATCATCATTGAGCTAAATCGGTTGATAACCCGTAAACCGGATATTGTGCTGTTGCCCACATATTTGAAATTTAATAATCCTCCCATATTCTTTGAACGTCATCTAACACAGGAAATCGATGAAGTGGCCAGCTTTTGTCGCATATTTAAAAATGAGGCACGCATTATACTGATCAAAAAGGAAAAGGGCATTTGGCCTGAAATCTTTCAGAAATTAAACAAAGAAGAACTATTTCAAAAACGTTTGGAATATTCCGATCAGATAATCTCCAGAAATAAGGAACGTGATGAAAAGGCCTTGGAACGTTATGAACAGAAAAGGCGCACAGAAATAACACGTGAGGTAAGCAGAGAGACAGCCTTGCGTGAGCGTGTTAAACAATTTGAAAAGGAAGCTTGTCGTGAGGCCATGATAGTACAACCCAAAGAAACCCATGTCAAAGCAACAAAACCAGAATTAGTAAGAAATTTGGCAGTTACTTCTTCACCGAGACCACCCTCTTTGTCAAGTGCTAGAGCCACTTCTGCCAAGGGTTTTAATCGCTTGGGCACACCTATAGCCCGTCCTATGGCAGCCTTGCGTAGTAGTGGTAAAATTAATGTAAACTTTAGTAGTTTTCAATATGCTACCCCAAAACGTGAATCTCAAGAAGGTTTACCGCGTCCTTTTGTGGTAGAGAGTGTCCCAAAAACTTGTAATTCGAGAGATGACAAAGCAGAATCGGAGAATCAGTGAAGTTTGTGTGAAATTATTTGTTTTTTTTTATGAAATAAATGTTTTTTTTTATTACAAAATGTATGAGTTTTTAGTTTACTTACATTTGGTTTTGATACAATTTATATTATTCCCCTCTTTATTCTTTAATTAAATCCGCACTTTATTATAAATTATGAATATTTGATTTATTTTCGAATATTTTGCGGCAGCCTAAACTTTTGAAACAGTGTTGTCAACTCAGTGATTTTATCACTGTTTCAAGTGCTTTTTAAAAATTTGGATTAGACAAAATTTTTAATTTGTGTAATGTAACAAATGTTAAAACATTGTTAAATATATTCAAGAATTTAAGTTCGAAAAATAATTTAGTTTGGAAATACGCTGATTACTAGATTTGAAAAAATAATGCATTATAACTTACATAAAATCATAGGGGTTCCCAACTTTGCCTATATTTGTGGGTTTTCTCTATGCCTGCAAATCGGATGAGAATTTGAAATATACATATATATTTGGTAAGATATAATTTTTTAAAAACTGAAGTAGAGAATTTTATTTTCAAAAAGTTTCCACTATATTGTCACTTATTGTATGTACCTGTATTACTTTCATCATTTAAAAAAGAATTAAACTTCAAATTGTATTGACATATAAATATATATTCATAATTTTAAAATACAAGAAAAACGTTATAAACAATACAGCGCCACCTTTTGTATTTTCTTCTGTTATACATTATTTTCTACGATCTCAAATATCACTATTTTTATACATTTCTAAAAATTTGATCTATATTTAGTGAGCTTTAGCTGTTTTAAATTTTTCTAACACACTTTACTGCTTCACATGGCCAAAAGCATTCGTATAAGAAATCTAAACCCCCTTAAAGGGTTAATGCCAATACAGCTATTGTGAATGATTCACAATACGAAATAATGCACAAAATACATCCCTGTAAATGTCATTAATAAAAGATACAGGAAAAAAGAAACAAATAAATTTTTTCGCAGCAGATACACAATTCATCAACGAGTCTCCCGTAAAATTTGTGCAAAATACCAATAAAATTTATAAAATAATTAATAAAATTAAGTGAATACAATAACATGCAAGAGGTTGAACTCGACCAACAGCCGGATAATGAAAGAATGCTAGGAAATGAACGTGATATGGCTGGAAATACAATGATCGAAGAAATGGACGCCTCAGTGACAGCAACGTCTGTCAGCGAAGCCGCGATGTCATCGACTTTATCAGACACAATAACGCAGGTAATTGCAGCGTCGGTAGCATCACAGGGAACAAGTGGTGTGGCTGGTGGTACGACCATGTCTATGGTAATGACAATGGCTGGTAGTGGAGGTGGTGGTGCAGCAGTCTCCTCAACGTCAGAAACTGCAGCTGGTACTGTAGATGCTGAGAGTGCCCATATGGACAAAGCAGAGGATAGTGATGTTGGCGAGGACGATGCTGATGATGAGGTAAACTAGTTTAATTTTTTTTTCGATAAATTTTTAAATTACAGTTTTTATTTTTGTAGACTAAAGAGAACTATGAAGGCTTTAATGGCACCGGACGCACTATCACTTTACAGACCCTTATGGCTGCCAATGTTTTACAGCCCGGCAAATCGGTTATGACCATTGAGTATTTGGGTCAAAAATTCGTGGGAGATTTATTGCCCGATGGCAAAATAAAATCTCAAGAAACTGAGACAGTATTTTTAACGCCCAGTGCTTGGGCCATGAATTGCAAGCGCATTATTAATCCGGAAAAGAAAAGTGGTTGTGGCTGGGGTTCTGTTAAGTATAAGGGTAAAAAATTGGATTCTTATAAAAATAGTTGGCTGCGTAAATGTGCCATGCAAAAGGATTCAATTTCTGAAGATGTTGATGCGGGTAAGTTGAAAAATTTAGTTTAGTTTAAAGAAATTGTAGAATAGTTTAATGCATATAGCATATAGTTTTCCAAATCAAGCAAGTGGGTAAGGCTATATTTAATTTGCGACTCCCATCAATTATAAATAACTTAGAAACATGTACCCTTATTTCAATATATTTTCCTAAAAATCCTAAATTTCAGAAAAAACAAAAATTTTATAAAAAAATCAAAAAATTTTAAAAAAGAAAATGGAAAAAAGTTATTCGATTAAAAAAAAATAAAAATTAAAAAAGTCGAAAATAAATTTAAAAAAAAATAATTTTTTTTAAATCATATTTTTTTTTAAAAAATTCAACAATTTTTAATTCCACAATTTATATTGAAGAAAAAAATCAATTTCCTATCAACATTTCTTGCAGATACTGACAAAAAATCCTATTCACCATTGCCCGTTATAAAACGTACTGTATTTCAACACAACACCATTATTAATCGTAATGTTATGCAGTGAGTTGTTGAGATCTGTCCCAATACCAATAATACAATTTATAAACTTTTCTATTTTCTTTGAAATTTTCCTCTCTCTCCCTTGTTAGTGATGCTAATATGCTTATAGAGGCGGTGCCCTTTACTTCGGTGGGCAAACTGCAACCATTCCTGTTGACCATGAACTCTTCAGCTTTGCTATTGGCCGATTTTCATTGTCATTTGACCATGCATGAGGTGTGTGGTTATTTGGGCGGCACCTGGGATATTAATTCACACAGTAAGTTGTTTTAAATTGTTACAAAATGCCTCTCATTAATATATTTTTTTTATTTATTTAGCTTTGGCCATTACAAAAGCTTATCCCTGTCGCAATACCCGCTTTGATCGTTCCAAAGGCGGCGAGGTTGAACGTGAAATACAAAAGGCCATGATGAAGGATCAATTGCTTTTGGTGGGCTGGTATCATTCGCATCCCAAATTTCAAGCTGAACCCACTTTACGTGATTGTGATGCCCAGCTGGATTATCAAATTAAAATGAGGGGATCTTCAGATGCCACCTATACCCCCTGCGTTGCTTTGGTCATATGTAAGTGTTATCACATTAAAAAATAATAATTTTTCCCAATTTTGTATTAAATTGTTTTGTTTTTATTTGTAGCTCCCTATTTCGATGAAAATCCCACCTTGGAATCGGTGGTCAAATCAATTTGGGTTCTGCCACCCAATGAGAATAAGCAGGCTTTGGAATATGGCCGTCCCATGCTTATGCAATACTCTGTCTTACCCGACAAAGAGATACCCGAAGAAGTACGCACTGAAATACAATCCTGTGTTGATTATTATTCCCAATTTCGCAATGAGGTGGTGCGCTTCTCGACCGTGTTCAGCGACGATGTTACTTATATAGAAAAACTGAAAAATACTCTTTATCCCAAGTTTCCCATGAAGCAAAATGACAAGGCCTTATGGAATTGGATATGTGCCGTTTTGGATTGTGAACAAGAAGATGATTTTATACCTCCCAAAACTATTAAGATCATAGATACTAAAGAAGAATTGCCTAAATTGCCTATGGACACAAAATTGGAAATAAAACCAGAGGATGAGCTAAAGGGCGATGATTTGACTATGAAACATATAACATCAGCGGAGGAGGCTTTAAGAGCGGCTGAAGAACAGCAGCAGGCTGAACAAAAAGCTAGCGAACTGAAAGTTTTATCGTTGCAGGAACAATTGTGTTTGCCCTCGGGTCTCAATATGAATCCTGTAAGAATGTTGTCACCCTTGGCCACACCAAATCCCACTGCTACTACCACAACGGCAAACACGAATGCTTCTAGTATTCCGGCCATTATACCACCTCTAGTGCAACCACCAAGTGTTACTGCAGCTGGTTTGCTGCCACCCATGCCTCCTTCATTGCCATCATTGCCACAGATGCCTATAGCAGCCCCCAACTTGCCCTCTGCCTCACCCAGAGACAGTCCCATTACCATACCCTCGAATTCGGCTTCTCCCGCCAAATTTGAAATGCCCGTGAGAGCCTCTCCTTCACCAGCCAAGTCTGACACCTCATCACACACCTCTAGGACACGCAATTCCCCTGCGCCCAGCCCTGGCAAGTTCAGTATTAGTGATATAGCACGCAACAGTCCTAGTATTACACCCACCAACAAATTTGATCCCACAACAGGAGCCTTAGTGCCGCCCACGGTATCTTCGTCAACAGCCCATGGCATACCCTCGGCCAATGATTTGATGGCCGCAAGCTTGGCTCAATTGGCTGGCCAACTGCCGCCTAATTTTCTGCAAACCGATTTGGCTGCACTCTTCCAACAACGCAAAGATTATGGCAGCACTTCACTCAACCAATTGGCGGCTGCCGCCGCTAAAGTGGGAGGTCAGAATAAATCACAAAACTCTACAGCCACTTCTAGCTCGGCAGCCGCTCATTCGGGAGTACCCGATTTCTCCGATCCCAATGTAGCAGCCGCTGTAGCCGCTTATTCACAAAGCTTCAACATGCCTCGCCTACAAGACATGATGCCTCAAACATCAGCTCCTCCACCAACACAAAGCAAATCAAAAGAAAGATCCTCCAAATCTTCATCATCATCCTCCTCTTCGTCTTCATCCTCAACCTCATCGAATTCGTATAAAACTAAACTAATGAAAGAATTGGATGAATTGAAAAATGATCCATTGAAAATGAGTGAACTAATACGATCGCCAGAATATGCTGCATTACTTTTACAGCAAGCCGAGGCTTTAGGGGCCACTACTTTGGGCACACTAGGATTTGGAGCAGATTTCAGTTATCTAACTGGAGCCACTGGAATGCAGCCAACAACCTCCACGGCCACGTCTTCATCGGGCGGTAAAAGTAAAAATTCTTCGGCTGCTGCAGCAGCAGCTAATGCAGCCGCTGCTTCGGCGGCAGCTTTAACGGCTGACTATAATAATCTTATTCAAGCCTCCAAGCTGTTGGGATACGATTCATATTTGCAGCAGCAATCGAAAAACAATGATTTAAACGCTTTCATACAACAACAGATGGCGGCAGCAGCAGCGGCTGTACAGGTGCCCACAGCTCCGATGCCCAGCACTTCCAAAAAGCAGCAGCAGCAACAGGCTCAGGCACAAGCACAGGCACAAGCTCAGGCTCAAGCACAAGCTCAGGCGCAAGCTCAGGCACAAGCTCAGGCACAAGCACAGGCTCAAGCACAAGCTCAAGCACAAGCTCAGGCTCAAGCACAGGCTCAGGCTCAGGTTCATAACGATTACAATCAACTGTTGCAGACCTACACCAAGTTTTTCGATCCCAACTTTGGGGCTTTAGTGGCGGCCAAAAATGCAGGTGCCTCGTCGCATGAACTGTCAGCTCTGTTGTCTGCCGGCTCAGGCGGTCCCTCCACATCATCCTCTTCATCGAAACAAAAAGAAGCTCAACAGCAACTGTCCCAGCAAACCGACATGTTGAATCAGCTATTGCAATCGGAAAAACAACAATCCGATCTTAATGCTTTGCTCTATCATCAAAATAAAGCAGCCGCCGACCTGAATGCTCTCTTCGCCCAACCCACTGGCCAACCGCCCTCAGCCAACACCCCATCATCATCGTCCAAGTCTGGCGGTGGAGGCTCTGGACCCAACTCAACTGGAGCGCCTTCACCTCTAACCGATCCGGCTGCGGCCTACTACAATGCTTTGGCCCAGGAGAAAATCCAAGATTATGCAGCCTTCTTTCAACAGCAACAACAACAAGCTGGTAAATTTGGTATACCCGATCCTTTAGCTAAGTCAACATTAGCCGCTAACAATCTGTTCATGTCTCCTTCAGCTTTGTTGAAAATGCAGCAAGAATCGATAAATGCCATGATGATGAAACCACCCAAGTCGACTTCATCCTCCTCCCGAACCCGGGAATCGTCGGCCTCGCCAGCCCTGGAACGTCTAACGCCCACAAAATCAGCCATGTCCGGCGGGGGCGGAGGTGGTGGCTCGAATGCCGGAGGTGGCGGCGGCGGTTCGGGAGGTGGTAAATATAATTTTAGTGCTGTAGATTTGGCCATTTCTAGTGTACCCTCCAATACTCCTTCACCAGCTCCTTCCGATGGCAGTAACTCTTCCTCACACCGACGTCCCTCGAATACGCCACCCGTGGACTTGACACGTCTCTATGGTGAGCTGGCACCGCCCGGTTCTCTGGCCGCCCTCAGTGTTGGTTTGGCTAATGCCGGCTTGGCCAATGCGGCCACCAAAAAACGTATGGAATTCTCCTCAATTGCGGACCTGGCTGCCCCACCACCAGCTAAGATACCCAAAACGGGCGATGATGTTTTGAATCTCTCAAATGAATGAATGAATTAAACAAACCAACAACCAGCAACAGAAGAACAAACACCATTCAATCATAACTTAAGAAACACATAATTTTTGCTTTTTAAATCAGCCACCCCCATTAACACGATGTCTGGTTATATGTTAACTTAAACTTAAAAGATTGTTGAAATAATTTTTGGATAAAAACTGTCAGTATAACTTTAAGTTACCTAATAACTTAGACATCATGATAATATGCGGGTAAGAGTATTATTTTGAAAAGAAGCGTTTTCAATTGAATAACAATTAAAAACTGTTTAGAACACTCTTTAGCATAGATTCGTAATAAAATTTAATACAATTAGAATGCTACATTTTGAATGCTACCACATATTTTGTAAAGAAAAAAGACAAAGCAAAATAGACTTAGGAACTTATTTAAGAATAGTATCACTTGTGCTTGGTTTGTTTTCTAAGCCCTATTTCCACGAAGTCTTGGTTATTTGTTTTAACCTAAAGATATACTGCCTGTTAAAGTAATTTTTGTATAACTTTGGGTTAGAACAAAACTAGATATTGTGAAAATGGGGAGTAAATAAATACCTAAATCAATTTTATTGCGTATATTTTGGGATGCCTACAACACTTGATGTTGAGGCTGACGACGTAGCTGTAGTATTAGATGTTCTTTTTAATAGTTTTATGTTTGATTTGTTTCCCCTAATTATTTAGCTTCTAAAGCTATTGTATTTTATATTGCATCCAATCCCAACTTATCTCTAATTCTATGTTTTAAAGATTTACTTTTTTTATTTTATCCTCTTTTTTATTTTTAATAACCTCTATTTTATCAGTATTGTTTTATATTTTCTCTTTCCTTTTATTCTAAAACTTATTCTTTTGTAATTTTTGCAAAATACTTTTTTTAAGATGAAGAAAATAAGCTCAAAATATAAGAAAAATGTATCTGAAGGTTTTTTTCCTTTATACTCTCTCCTTTTTTTATATTAAATATAATTAAATGTTTAAGCACTCACTCTCGTACAATACAAATTATGTATTATCAGTTTTATTTTTTGATTTGATTTTTTTTTTTTTTAATTTTTAATCATAAAGAGCAATAAACTTTAAATGTATTTTATTCTTAAACATAAAAAAGTTAATTGTTGTTATTTGCTAATATACTTAATTTAAGGGTGTCGTAGATTTAATTAAACATCTTAATTTTTACCAAATTGTTTATAACACACATCAATTTTATCACTCTTTCATTCTGGAGAGCTTCGTTCGATACTCTTGTCGGATATTTTGTTTCTAAGCTTCTAAGTTTGTGGCTATACTCCTCAAGAACGTGACTTAAAAAGTTCTAAAAAAAGAAGTCTGCAGCAGAATTCTGGGGTGATTTTTCCGGTAACTGCGAATCGCCAAAATTGAATCAAATGCCCAACCGTCCATCAGCCCGAGTGAACTCGGGTCATTCCGGTGCGTAGAGCCGGCTGTCTTGGGAATGAAATGGTGTCCAATAATCTGACTTCGTGTTAATTTCTAATTATATTTGTTTGCGTTTCCATTTGGAGAAACAAAACTGATAGCTGTCGGAATTTTAAAAGTTACAGCATCTTCCGATATGGTGAAATCTTTTAGACAAAAATATTGGAAACATTTTTTTTTGTCTAAAAGATTTCACCATATCGGAACAAAACTGATAGCTGTCGTATTTTTAAATGTTACAGCAGCTTCCGATATGGTGAAATCTTTTAGACAAAAATATTGAAAACATTTTTTTTTGAAAAAAAGTGGTGAACAAAAATTCGTTATAAAAATTATTTTACCCGATTATAACCAATAGTCGGCGCTATATACCAGGACTATATCCGATATAATCATGTTGGTAAGTTGTTTGGGTGCTTTGGAAATTTGATTTCAACAGACAGACGGTCTCCGCTATCCAACATATACATTTACAGCCCAATTATGAAAAAAAATGCCCGGGAGCTTCTTTCCCTTTTCTCCCACCGAATTTTGTTCATAATTGGACCAATAGACTTTATAGGGACGCAAATGAAAAATGTGAAAATTACAAACTAAAAATAATTGTACGTCATTGCATCTTCAAAGGTCAAATATTTTTCAAATTATACATCTTCGAACATCGAAGATGTGATGATAGTTTTAACATTCCAAAGGTAGCTAGTGATACGAAACTCTTTTGGAGTTTGTCTCACATTGTGGTCCATAACTCTGGCTATACTTGACCGATTTTGTAGATATTTATAGAACATTTTATTACCCTAAATCCTTCCCCCGGGGCCCTATCCGACATTGCTAGCTAGATCGTCTTAGAATTTTATAAGGATCCAGGAAATATGTATATGTACATTAGGAATATAACTATTGACAATTTTTGCAAATATGCAAATTGGCATAGTATAGTCGAATACAGCATTAAAAAATATAAAAAACCAAAAAGCTCTTAAAGGAATGGACCTAGGCTTTCTTTTGAGCAAAAAAATAAAAAATTGAAGAAAGGGCCCATTTTGAAAAAAAGTCAAAAAAGTTTTTGATTTTGCAAAAAAAAAAATCAACAATTTTATATCTTGAGATACAAAACATTTATTTTGATATAAAAAACCTCATCCCGATCGGAAGATATCGATTTCAAAAGTTGGTTCACTTGACATGAAATCCCCATATGTTTCTATGTTTATCGTGCCTGATGTCGCAAAAGATTGGCTTCATTTACCATAACTGCAATTTTTGTTTAGGTTTTTTTTCCGGTATTGTTCTAGAACATTACCTCGCCCATTAGCCACATAAAAATCTTGACCCGGAAGTTGTGAAAAGTCAGCTAGTACATAAGTTTCATCATTCATCATACAAATAAATTTTGACATCAATTTTTTCGCTCGTTCTTTTGCTTCGCATTGCGATCTGGAACTTTCTGAATTTTGTACGACTTCAACCCAGCATTAGCTTTGGCTCTGATCACAAAAGAATCAGAGCATTTAACTTTATGAGCCGCTTTTCTGATATAAGTGTTCGGTGCTCTTCAAAATAGTTGTTCGACTTCTTTTGTCTTACCAATATCTGTTAGACCTTTTTTTCTTCCTGATCCAGATTTTCTTTCAATGTTCCAGCCTTCCTTCTACTGTTTAATGGCTTTTGAAACAGTGTAACGATGAAGAAAGTGTATGTGAATATAACATCGTACCAGTGTCCGGATCCGAAATGTCAAATTTTCATTCGTTATGTTGGCTTTGAGGGCCGCTGTGATTTGTGGCTTAATTACATACATATATCTGCGACTTAAGAAACCCCACAATCAAAAGTCTAACGTTTAAATCGCACGATTTCGGTGGCCAGTTCATATCACTTCCACGTGAGATGATCATGCCCTTAAATCGGTCGTACAGAATGTCCAATGTGACATGAGATGTTTGTCACATAGCGATATCCAATTCGGACCAAAATAAGTAGGTAAGCATCGACCTGTAAGTCCTGGCCAACGCCGTTCTCAAAGAAATATGGACCGATGATGCCGCAAGCCCACAATCCACACCAAACAGTGACTTTTTTAGGATGTATTTTGGATCTCATGCGAATTGGTATAGTCCCAAATTCGACAATTTTTTGTTGACGTACCCATTCATCATGAAATGGTTCTCATTGTTTTGGTGAAAATTTGGGTCAGTTTTCAACTGCTCCAGGGCCCGTTCAGCGAACATGAGCCATGTACGAGTGCACGACGCAAAATTCGCTAAGTTGTAGTCTGCGGATGACCGAGTTCTTGTGAGCAAAGCGAAATCGACTGCCTAAGGTTCTCCTGCACCATTGAAAATAATTTAAATTGGACCAATTTTCATCTATCTATATGTTTTTATATTTTAGTTGGATATAAACCTAGTCTCCTTTAAGTAACTCAGTGCCAGATGTAGTACCCTAATACACACTTGAAATTGAAAACTAACGATCATGATTATTTGAAATACATATCTAAAAAATATCTAAATATAAGTAAACAACAACAACAGGTGGTGTTTTTCATTAATCTGCATATAAATCCAGTTTACTAAATTAAAAAACAAAAATAAAAAACCAGAAAAGAAATTGACCGGCATTTCGATCTATTAGTATCAAAACTTGTTAATATGCAGTAAAAATTTATACTTCTATAAAATAAAAACAATAACAATAATAAAAAATATTCAAATTGAATGTTGAATATTTTGTTTGGATAAAACACAGGTTTTTTTGTTTTTATTTGCTCAAGATATTCTAGATCAACAACAAACAAGTGAACCCAAAAAAAAAAAAAACAAACAGCTACAAAAGACTGGTTTATCAATCTATAAAATACAAAATTGAATCCTAATGAAGCTGAAAAACTCAGAACCTAGATAAACAGCATTTTGGGTGGTGTGACTGCTGCGGCTGCTGCTGGGCTATATAAAGAGCATCACTTTGCTTGTCACAAGGTTTTTTCTTAATTGTGTGTCGACTCAGCGGTAACAGTCGGAGTTCGAAAAGTTTAGCGGGCGAAATAAAACGGTTCAAAATGAGTGATTACAAGGTAATTGGAGAATAGGTCCTTGAGTTTATTGTGAAAAAAAGTTGATATAAAAATAATTTAAATTGTCAAATAAATACATGATTTGTTAAGTTAAAGTGATAAATATTAATAACAAATTGAAATAACTACAAGTTTTTAACACGTGTTTGAAAAAAGTTTAAAAAGATTATTTTTTTTAAAGAAAAAAAAAATTAAAGCAAAAAAATTAAATATAAAGAATATGTTTAAAAAAATTTAATATAAGTTGGTAAAATATGAAAAACAACAACTTGCGGAAAACATATTCAAATGAAAATTAAAAAAAAACATTTAATCGTTTTAAAACAACTTGACTTATCAAATGTATTGTTCTATTGTGGCAAATAGTTGTTGACTTATCAATGAATTTTAAACAACTTTGTTAAAAAAAATTAAATGGAATTTAGTGAATTTGTCAACATTGTGTCAATTCAAAAAACTTATAGAAAATTTTAAATTAGAATGCTGATTTGACATGTATAAACAAGATATTAGTCTCCCATTGTGCTTATTTTGACCGAAATAACAGTTGAAAATGAATGATTTAGAAAACATAATCAGCCCAATTATGAATAAAAAATTCCGAGCGAGTTTGTTCCCCGGGAGTTTTTTCCCATTGAATTTGAATAGGAAAAATGATAAAAGGGAAAAACTCCCGGGGAATTTTTATTCATAATTGGGCTGAATATCTGACATACTTTTAAAAGCTAACGTGATTAAAAAAATAATAATTTGTTGGACCAAGGATTAGTTTTGGCTGAAATAGTGTGCACAAGTTTTTTCTTGCTCAAATTAATATTAAAAAAAAAACTAATTGAGATTGAGAAAATACAAGTTGAAATTAAAAAATCCAATTCAGTAATAAGAAAAAACAATTTAAATTCAGTAAAGCAAAATAATATTGAAACAAGTAAGAGAGCTATATTCGGCTGTGCCGAATCTTAGATACCCTTCACCAAATTATACTTAAAAATTATTTTTTTTAATATTTTTAGGTTAACAAAATTTTAATTTTTTTTCGACATTTTTTTCTAAAAAAATGTTTTAAAATTTTTCTTTTCGTAATTATTTTTTAATTTTTTTTAAAAAAGTTTATTCCAATTTTTTTTTTAAATTTTTAAAAAAAAATTTTTTCAAAAATAATTCATGACAAAAAAAATTTTGGATGAAAAAAAAATTCGGGTTATAAAATATTTTTTCCGATTTTGACCCATTGTAGGTCCTACTTACTATAGCTTTATATACATCGTTGTAATGGACTTTAAAATATCTATCATTAGATATCCATATTGTCTATATTAATGATTAAGTAATCCAGATATATAGCAAAAATAGGCCAAAAATCGAGGTTTTCCCGGTTTTTTTCTTATATCTCAGCCGATTTTGTCGATTTTAATGATGAGCGGGAAGAATTCCCGACATATTGATGTATGAATCATGTATGTGAGTTATTTAGGTGCTACGCAAAATTGATTTCAACATACAGACGGACATTGCTATATCGACTTCGCTATCTATAACGATCCAGAATATATATACTTTGTGGGGTCGCAAATGAAAAATGTAGAAATTACAATCGGAATGACAAACTTATATAACCCTTGCCACTCATGATGAAGGGTAAAAAAAACCAAATTGAAATTGAGAAATCCAAATTAATGAGAAAATTTAAATTGGAAATGAGAAAATAAAAGTTCATATTTGGTCTGGTCAATAACAAAAACTATTACGAATTATCACAAGTTGTTTATAAATTTTCCAGTTTTTCAATACAAATTTAAAATTTTTGTGTGAAAATTTGTAATAATTTTTAGTTATTGAACAGACCAATTATGAAATCCAATATAAATTGCTATACAATATCAAGATGAAATTGAGAAAATATAAGTTGATATTGAGAAACCCATAAAAAACAAATTGAAATTGAGAAATCCAAATTAATATACAAAAAATGAGTAATCTAATTCAGAAAATCATGTTAATATTGAGAAAAAACAAATCGAAATTCAGAAATCTAAATTAATATTGAGTTGATTTGCTGAATTTCTAAATACATACTGAATTTCAATATGTATTTTCTCAATATTAATTTGTAATTCTAAATTTCAATTTGTTTCCATAAAATTCATTCTATTTGCATTTAATTTGGAATTCTCAATACATAAGGCCTGTTTCACGACGTCGAAAGAAAACTGATTCGAACAAATTTGTATGAAAACTATTCGAAATAATTTAAAAAATTTAGTGTTTTTCATATAAATTTTTTCGACTCGTTTTTCTTTCGACATCGTGGAACAGGCAGATAATTTGAATTTGGTCTATTTCAACTTGAAATAAAAATCTATAAATTATAACTACATAAATTAAGGTCATTGATTAATTAAATTATTTATACAATTCAGATTAAAATTATAATTTATAGAAACAAGTTTATTTTAATCTAATAATAGATGTTTGAAAGTAATAAAATTAATATTAGCAGGATTAATTAACTGTGATAAAGAAAATATCAATAATTTATATGTGTGTAATAATTTAAAAATTATAGTTTTTTTTTAATGAATATTTATTTAGAATTTATTTATTTCCACACACTTTGGATACAATTGGTCAATTCACAAGGTCGCATATCATGTCATATTGTCATAATGTCCTAATATTTCGCGACTCGGCGGCTCGGCTTAACCGAATCTTAGGCGTTCGGCTCAGGTCTCTGTAGATTGGTTATGATTACACAATAAACATAGCATACATAGTAGTATTATTTGCAGGAGTAGTATTATTTGCTTGTATTGTGAAATATTAGGACATTATGAAATGATGGGACACCTTGTAAATTGACCAAATATATAATATTAACCCGTGTCTCAAATTTGAAATTATAACAATAATCAATCGTAATCTATGCAGAAATATTTTTTATTTGAATAGAATTTATTCATTGTTGAGTTAATTCATTCAATATATATCAATGGTTGAATATTTGTTAAATCAAATTGAATGTAAATATTTTTCTGATATATGGGTCATATGGACCCATCATCACAAAAGTTGCTAGAAGGAATTAGGTTCATAAAAAACTTGTTTATGACCAGTTTCATTACGTATTAATTATTATATAAGACAATTATGAAAGTTCAAGTTATTTTCTGAGGATGACCTAGGGACAAATGTTCCCGATTTTCACCATACTTTACAGTATAATTTCGGAGTACTTAGAACTAATTTGTGAAAAATTTTATCAGGATTGCCGCATAATCAACATATTTATGAATGCACAAACAGTATTCCGGCGGGACATTTGTATGACGGCTAGTTGAAATCATGAACCGATATTGCACATTTTCAATACCAAACAAACCTTATCAACAGAGAGTATTTGTGGAAAACGTAAGACAGCTAGCTCCATCGTTTGGGCCCTATTGTGTTTTCAATAGACAGACAGGTGGACGGACATAGCTAGATCGTCTTAGAATCTTATGAGGACCCATAATATATATCGTTACCTTAATATAGAAAATCCCTAACTTGTGTTTTTTTAAGTCAATATTTCTTGGCTAAATATGATATATGAGCGGACCATTTATCGAAATAAACGAAAATCTAGGCTTACAAAAATAACTCGAGTTAGGGCCTTTCTATATTAAGGTAACGATATACTAATGTGAATGTGCGACAAATATTTTGATTTGCTACAAACGGAATGTTAAAATTATATTTTTTATACGCTTCTACATTTTTCATTTCCGACCCTATAAAGTATATATATTCTGGATTCTTATAAATAGCGAAGTCGATTAAGCCATGTCCGTCTGTCTGTCCGTCTGTCCGTCTGTCCGTCTGTTTGTTGAAATAAATTTTCTGAAGACTCCTGATATCTTCGGGATCCAAATCTTCAATAATTCTGTCAGACATGCTTTCGAGAAGTTTGCTATTTAAAATCAGAAAAATCGGTCCACAAATGGCTGAGATATGAGGATTATCTCATATTATATTATATCTGGATTACTAAGTCATTAATATAGACAATATGGATATCTAATGATAGATATTTCAAAGACCTTTGCAACGACGTATATAACACCATAGTAAGTTGGACCTACAATGGGTCAAAATCGGAAAAAATATATTTTATATTTATATTTTTCATCAAAAAAAAAAATTTAAAAGACAAAAAAATTAAAAAATTTTAAAATAAAAAAAAAAAAATTTAAAAATTTAAAATAACAATCGAAAAAAATTTTTTTTCCAAGAAATTAAATTTTGTTTACCTAAAAATATTTAAAATTTTAAGGTATAATTTGGTGAAGGGCACAGACGAATTAGCACTCTTACTTGTTTTTTTTTAGCTTTTTAAAGTTTGCGGGTTAGAGGGTTAAAAAAATATTTTAGAGAAATAAGTTGTTATATTCATGTAGATTGTGCCTTTAAAACGCATTTTTCACCAAACAATTTTTGTTTTGCAATTCATGCACTGTATTGTGTGGTCTAAAGCTACGCATCAAAGTATTTTAGTAAATGAATAAAGTTTACGCAAGATTGATTTAGAAATGTCTATTTTTTTAATTTTATTTTGATGATTATGGTTGCACCACAATACGGTTAAAAATATTGTGCTGCACATTTGTTGAATCACTTCAAAACTAAACAAAAAATTTAATTTATTTAGAAATAGAATTGGTGTATTTTTATTGCAACATAATAGATAAAGTTAATGCTTTAAAATTGGTTAAAAAAAATATATAGTGGTTATATAGTTTATTCACCACAAACTGTAGGTACAACCACAACCGTACTCTACCCCTGATGAACCAGTCTCATAACTAGTTAAGTGTTTCTTTTTGTATGCAGTATTGTTTAGTTAACGTCTTAAACATGTACTAAACATTACTCTATGCTACACCGAAAATATGCAGGGGTTCTGATATTGCAATTCTGCAATATCCATAGAGTTTTGAAATACTTATAGATTTTCTCGATCATTTCGTTAAATACTTTTTTGTAGTTTTAACTTTAAGGGCACTGCTGCACGTTCAATATATATTGACAGCGATCCAGTATCGCGATATGTAGTAAACGTGTAACATACAGATCCATCAAGAATAGCCTAATATTATGAAATCCAGATCGCGATCCATATCACAAATATCACAATATATATTGAACGTTTAGCAGTGCCCTCAGAATACCGTTATTTCACTACAACGAAGTGATGAAGATAAACTATAACTATTTCTGTACTCTATGGACTTCAACAAAGCAGATTAACTACTTGAGAACTCCTGCCTATTTTATTCGTTCACTGTGTTATTCTCATGTGATTTAAAAAATACAAGAAAAATCTTCAATTTTTATATTTTTACCAGCAAAATGTTTAAGTTTTCTCCCGAATGTATTTGTGTTATACTTAAAAAAATAGCACATTCTACATTAAATTTAATTCATTCATATAATCGTATACATGCAGATATTCATATATATTTATACAATTTAACTCAAGTATCTTGACTTATAAACATGTATTTATGCAAATGAAGTAGTTTGAATGTGACCACTGAAACCTTTTTGTGCTGAGAGTATTTGAAGCATTATCTATCTATCATCACACTCTTAAAGTTGAATAGTTGTTGAAGTTGGAGCTTTTTTCCTGCAATAATTCTGTTTGTTTGTCGATTCAACAAGTCCTAGAAATAGGGGGTAAAAAAAACTTTGTTATACTTGTTGAAACTAAGAAAAGTTGTTTAATATAAATATTTTATTTGTATATTTTTTCACTACTATCCGAATGTTGAAGTCTAAGTAGTTTATTTTTATACCCTTCAATACGACTGGTAAGGCCCCTATAGGAAATGTGACCTACCTAGGACCGAGTTAAATTATTTTTTTGATTTTACATTTGGAAGTCTCTCTTAACATTTTACATATGGACAATAGGGTGGCCCTTAATAAACAAAAGTTGGATTTTTGGCAGTCTCACCACCCAGTTTGGTGAACATTGGTAAAAAAATCATCCTGTTTTAAGGTAAATCGGTTGGTGTTATGACTAGGGTTTTTATCCCGGGAATTCCCGGTACAAATTTCCCGGGAATTTTGCCAATTTTTCACTACCCGATTCCCGGAATTTTTAGTCGGGAATCCCGGGAATTAAAAACTGACGAAAATACATAGAAAACAAGTTAGAACTCTATTTTTCACAGTTTTTTGCTTATATCTCGGCAAAAAACTTCGTATGAAAATTTAAAAAGTGAATTCATTATTTATACAATTTATTTCTTATTGAATCATTCTAATTTCTTTAAATTTCTTCTTCAAATCCATAACAAAATATGTAGCTTCAAAAATTTATTAAATGATTAAATTGATCTTCAATTCAAATCTAGTACAAAAAGCCTTAAGACAATTTTTTCAATTAATTTTGTAAATGATTTGATTTAACAAAAATTTAATCATTCAAAGTTTGAATAAATTCTGTTATTAATTAACTTTAAAATTAATTCAGTTTAAACAAAGGCTTTGGAATGAATCTAAAAAATTAAATATTAGGAATGGATTTATGGAATGAAACGGATTAAGATTTTAGCGAATTAATCTCAAATTTTATTAATTAATTCGAAGCTCTGATATTTAATAATTATGACACTTTTTTATATGAAATTTTGCTATAATATTCCTAATTTACAGTATCATTATATATGTATTTCGGGTACCCGGGAATGTAGAAAAAAATTTCCGGATTCCCGGGAATCAAAAAAGTTCGGAAATTAAAAACCCTAGTTATGACGTGCCGCAAGCCCTCTGAAGTTTTGAGATACATTTACAAATAGAAAAAAATTAATTTTTTTCAGTTTTTGTAAAAATTTTGACATTAAAAATGACTTTTACAATTTAATTTAAAAGAATATTTCTATTCTGTACGTAATTGTCATTCTAATGAGATAACATATTTTGAGAAATGTTAAAATAAAAGCAAATTTTTACTTAAAATATATCCATTAGGGTGGGTCGAATTTTTTCACGAGAAAATCGGTCCACAAATGGCTGAGATATAAGGAAAAACCCGGTACAACCTCTATTTTTGGCCTATTGTTGATCTATATCAGGATTACTAAGTCATTAATACAGACATTATGGATATCTATTGATAGATATTTCAAAGTCCATTGCAACGATGTATATAAGACCATAGTAAGTTGGACCTAACTACAATGGGAAAATCGGAAAAATATTTTTTAACCCAAAAAAATTTAAAAAAATATTTTTTTTTTAAATTTTAAAAAAAAATTTAAAATAAATCGAAAAAAAATTGTTTTCCAAAAAAATTAACAACAACAGTACAAAAATGGAAATTAACCCTTAATAACACTTGGGATCCAAATGACCCTGAACTTTTAAAATCACGAAAAACACAGTCATTTTGACCCCAAGTGCTCTTAAGGGTTAATTTCCATTTTTGTGCTGTTGTTGTAAATACTACACTTCATTTTATATTTTTCTTAAGTTTCATCAAAATCGGTCCAAAAATATATAACATTTCGCTATCTTTTCATTAGAAATTCCAAATATTGAAAAATTTGACCTTCACGATTTAATGGTTAACGCTTTCCGATTTTAGTAAAACTTTCGGACTAGATTTAAAATTACCAGGACTATAATATTATGAATAGGTTTTACTTAAAATTTATAACAGTAAGGAAATTGGGCTCATTCGCCAAAATAATTTTGTTCATACCTGCGAATAGGTTAACAGTATACTACGAAGGCAAAAACTCATACACATTGCGATTCTTTTGCATTCAATTGCAAAAGTATTTATTTAGTAGCAAAATTTTTTCTAAAAACTGAAAAATTTGCGATATTTGCGAATTTTGGCGATAATACAGTTTTTGGGACATTTTGACCCAAAGGATTAATTTACAATGCAGAAAGTTAACAAGTTTCACCTATTTATTTCATATAAATAGTAAAAATTTGCATATATCTGAACTTTGACCTCCATGCGCGTCCAGTAATCGTTGTCCGATTTGGCTCAAATTTTCAGCACTTAACTTTTTTTTAACCTAGTGTCACAATATTCCACCCGGCACTCTTTGAAATCTAATGTCACTCTATAGACGGCAATACTGAGTATTAACACATTTCAAATTCTCAATATCGTCTCGAAAAAACATTTATTGTTTACACCATAATATAACAATAAAAGGTAGAATCACTACAAAATATGTTCTCAATTCTACATGCCTTGAATTGTCAGACTAATATAAAATAAAAAATAAAAGTACAATTGAAAAAAAACATCAAAAATTAACTAAATTGAAAAATATTTTAAATTCAATTTAAATGTTTATTTGGATTTGCATCCATCATTTCAATGACTTCGATTATAGTGAACTGTATTTCAAATATAAACAAAATATTTCTCAATTTTCATTTGTTATTATTCGTATTTTTGGATTTCTGTTTTTTATTTTTCTATTATTTGATGTAACAAGGCATAGCATTTTAAACTCTCTCCCTAGTGATTCTACCTTCTAATGGTTGTATCATGGTTTACACGATAGTATTACAAATATTTAATATCTTTGTTGATTGATATTTTTCTGAAAACTTTATTTTATATTTTCTTGACATTTTTGTTTGCCATATTTGTATTTAAAAATACATGCCCGATACATATGAGAATATGTATCGGGCATAAATCAAACCGTAAATCAAAAAATCATTTGTATTTTTTGAAAATCTAATACAAATTTTGTTTAGACGATGAAAATGTATTATGATACTTGAATTTTTGACAAATATTAATACTCAGTATTGCCGTTTATAAATATCTTAAATATTTCAATTACTCAAACACTTTATTTCTTCTTTCAATATCTTTCCCAAACAATTTTAATTACATTTTATTGCCATGTATTTTTTTGTATCTATATTTTTGATGTTCTTTACAAGATGTGTTATTTGACTTAATTATCTTACAGTTAAGTGATAAGGTTATTTGATTAAACAAAATATTGTTGAAGCAGCTTATATTACCTCTTCCGTCCTACTTTATATATTACTTAAGGCCATATTGCCCATTGTCTCGATATTCAGATATTTTCTATTTAAATGATTATTATTTTATTTTGCGTTTTATTAAATACTTCTTTGACTCTGGTGTCTGCGAAAATTTTCATATAAAAATTTCCAATAAACCAGCATGAATTAACATTTAATTTTGCAGCTTTTATAAAAATACTGCTACGTAAGATAAGTATATTTAATGCATGTGTTGTATGAATAGTAGAGTGCTGCATGGTTTTATGGACAAAAAAGAAAACATTAGACTACTGGATTGTAACTACCTCTGCAAAATATCTGCAACAATTTTTACGTTTATTTAATTCTAATGATTTTAGCAGAACCTAGCAAAAGCATGATAATAACTTGTTATTATTGAATAAATTACTTTTTAATGACAACTAATTACCGTCTGCATTACATAGCAGTTGTTGTATAATGACTTAGTTATTATCTGTTATATAACTGCATAATTTCTAGTCATTTGCATAGGCATATTCTATTTTTACTGATAACGGCTTTTGAGAGACCTCACTATCAATGAATTATTAAAGTCATTACAACTAACTAGTGTTTGTAATATCAATGTAATATCACTTGTCTCCAGTATCATCACCGTATTAAAATAATGAGTTAAAAAGCTATTGTGTAAGTGGTGAAGTGCCAGAATTTAGCATTTTAACACATTACTTGGCAAGAAAAGTTTTTGCTGGGGTCAAAATTCATAAATACATTTTTATGTAGCCAGCTAATGAAAACATATTGAATGGCTATGAAAACGTAAAAAAACTATAACAATTGTGTTTAAATCAAACATTTCATTCATAATAATCTTTTATCAAGCGAACGTGTGAAAACTCATAAAGTGTATGAAAAAAAATGTTTATGAAAACAAATATAAACGATTGAAAATAACTCAATGAATGAATTTTATGAAAATGTTGGACAAAAAAAAAAAAAAACATATCTATCAATCTCAAACAAATGAATTCTATAAATTAATGAAGGAATTAATGCATAATAAGCATTAAATGGCTGTATCGAATCCAATATACCCTGCACCTTAGTATAACAATATATATTTTTGATTACATTTGTAAAGAGCAACAGCTTATTTTTGGTAAGTCAAGTTTACATGAGCAAATCTTGAGTTTATAGAAGAGAGAGGAGAGGATTTCAGATTTTCTTCTTTTTCTTTCTCTCTCTTCTATAAACTCACGATTTGCTATAATAAACTTGACGTGTGAGAACCAGTAGTACTAAGAATATAAATAAAGTCTTTTAGTGAATAATTTCCTATTTCAAAAAACAAAATATCTTAAATTTATTTGTCGTTTTCAATATAAAATATGAAAAATTACTGAAACAGGCAATAAATTAATAATAAAAAAAATTTTTCAAATAAGCTTTTATTCCAGTTATTTATTATGAACTTATTTTCTCATTTTAGAGCACCTTGATTTTTTCGAATTTAAATTCAAATTTTCGAACATATCTTACATTCTGAAAATTCATGAATATTTTTAACAATTTATTAAAAAAATGTCAGTTTGAAATTGAAAAATGTAATAAATTGGCTATATATAAAACTAAACTTTTTATGTATAATCAAATTGTGAGTAGTTTAATTGGAACCGATTATGGCCTATTGGCTAGGTTTCTGTAACTAAATGAATAAATCAATAAATAAAAAATTGTTTTTTAAATTGCTTTTAAAATAATCACGAAATCATGAAGATTTTCGTGATTATTTTAAAAGCTTTCAAGAATTTTCAAACATACTGATGTTCGAATTTTCTAACATAATATTCCATTGTCATCAAGTTCAAGCATGATCTAGAGATCATATTATTCGAACATAACTTGGAATTTTTAAATTTGATTTCAAATTTTTGAACATTAGAAGCATTAATGTCAAATTTCAGCCACAATAACTGGTTCAAAATTCAGTTAAAATGTTGACCTAAAAAATATACAAACCAATAAACAAACTAACATTGCAAGTTAAATAAAAGATTGAAAAAGCTTTTTGTAATTTTTTTTATGAGAAAATCCTTTTTATGATTTTTTTGTGAGAAATATTGATAAAAGATTTATTTTGAAAAATTCTTTTAATAAAAAATGTTTTTTGTGAGGATTTATGAGAAATTCTTTATAAAAAAGTTATGTAAATAAAGCTTTTTTGGTCAATAATGTTTTTTGTGAGAAAACTTCCTAGAAATAAGATTGTTGTGAAAACTGTTTTTTTAAGGAAAACGTTTTTTGTGAAGAAAGCTTTTTTATGATATAAGCTTAAATGATAATAAGTTATTATGAGAAAAGCTTTTTAAAAACAGTTTTTGTGTAAATATTTTTTAAATTTTTTTTTTTGGAAAAAAGTTTCTGGCGATGACTTATTATGGATTTTTTGGTGAGAAAGCTTTTTTGGAAAATTGTTTTTTGTGTGAAAAGCTTTTTATGGGAGAAACTTAAATAAACACATATTTTTGTGAAACATTCTTTTTATAAAAAAAGTTTTTTGGGAATAAAGGTTTTTCTGAGGAATTCTTTATAAAAAAAGTTTTTTTGTTAAGTTACATATGTGATTAAAGCTTTTTAGTCAAAAATGTCTTTTGTGAGAAAAGCTTCCTAGAAAAAAGATTTTTGAGGAAACTGTTTGTGAGAAAACCATTTTTAAGAAAAAAATTTTTTGTGCAGAAAGCTTTTTTATGATATAAGCTTAAATGATAATAGTTTTTTGTGAGAAAAGCTTTATAAAAACAGTTTTTGTGAGAACATTTTATTATCAACGTTTTTTTTGGAAAAAAGTTTCTGGCGAAAATTTGTTGTGTGAAAACTTTTTTGGGAAATAGTTTTTTTGTGAGAAAAGCTTTTTATGAGAGAAACCTAAATGAACACCTATTTGTGTGAAAAAATTTTTTTGGAAAAAAAATATATTTTTTTTTGTGAAAGCTTTAGTGATATTTTTGTTGAAAAATCTTTTTAATGAAAAAACATTGTTAGAAAACTTTATTTGAGCAAATTTTCTTTAAGAAATGCTTTTTTTGGTTGAAAAAAACATTTTTTGGGAGAAACGTTTTTTTATGAAATTTTTATGAAAAATGTGATGGGTGTTTTTAAGAAATATTATTTTTGGAGAAAAGCTTTATAAAAAATTTTTTGGGTGAAAAAAACTGTTATTTGGAAATATTTTTTTTGTTTTTATAATATTTATAAAATATTTTTTTGGAGAAAAGAGCTTTATTATCGAAATTATTTTTATTTGTTTTTTTTATAATAAATAATTTATTTGGTCAGATTTTTGAAAAATGCTAAAACTTGTTTGTGTATTTTTAGGAATTTTGATTTTTAAAGCATTTTTTAGTAGAGAATTTCTTTTAAATATGATTGTCTGTTAGGACTTTATCTGGAAATGCTGATTTGTTAATAAAAAGGTTTCTTTACTATAAATTGTTGTTTGGCTAAAAAAGCTTTTCAGTTTGTTCTGCTATTCTGTTAAACTGATGAAAAATTTTATAGAAATATAAAAAAACCATAAAACTTTTACCATTTATGGTGTAGGGTATGAAATCACCATGTTGGTGAATTATTTTGTGAGGAAAAGAAAAACCCCAAACATTGAAAAAGTAATAAAATACATGATATCACACTTTTGTTTCATTTTGATTTTCTAGTACATGAGTGGTTTTGGTTCTCACTTCTCCACCGAAGATCCCAGATGTCCAAACGCATTGCCCGAAGGACAAAATACACCACAAAAGTGTGCGTACGGTTTGTATGCTGAACAATTATCGGGTACAGCATTCACAGCCCCACGTCACGAAAATGCACGCACTTGGTTCTATCGCATCAATCCCAGTGCCAAACATCAGCCATTCCAGGCATATGAAACAGCTGGAAAACATTTGAGTCATAATTGGGATGAACAAAAACCAAATCCCAATCAGGTAAGAACAAACAAAAACTAAAACATTACTTGCTATTTTTACGGGTTAAAATGAAATTTTGAAAGTATATTTTTAGTATCAAACATTCTTTTGTTAATAACTGGTAAAAAGAGTGGAAAGTGTATTGTTTGCTCTTTTTTATTCATCAAAAAAAATATATTTTTTGACCAAAAACATAAACCACTGGTTTCTATTTTCCTTTCAAAATGTTTTATTTTTATTGTGCATGTATGTTTTTGTTTTAGATGCGTTGGAAACCATTCGATATTCCTAGTGGAAATGAGCCAGTGAATTTTGTTCAAGGTCTACACACTGTCTGTGGTGCTGGAGATGCTCGTTGTCGTCATGGTCTGGCTGTTCATGTGTATCTCTGTAATACGTCTATGGAAAATACTGCTTTTTATAATAGTGATGGTGACTTCTTAATTGGTATGTTTTCTAATGCTGTGTTGTTTTTCACCATTTTATTTTATATACTTTTTCTATTTTTTTTTGTATGTTTTATTTTATGATATTATCTAGTTGTTGGTTTGACCAGCTAAAATTATTATCTATTATTATGATGCATAAAGCTGGGAAAATTTTTAATAAAGGATAAAAAAATTGAATAAGTTCTTTGAGTTTTATGCTGAATGCTCATTATAATGTTGATTTAAACATTAATATATAAAATATTGAATGGAAAACATTTAGTTATTTGAATTTTGATGTCTTTTATCATATAATAATGATTAAATTTATCAAATTAAAATACATAGATAGACAAAAATGTTATAATGATTAAGTGTATTTCATGGGCAACAAATGTAGTCCATTTCATGGTCAACTTTTTTATAGAAATGTTGTGCATTTCATTGGCAACTTTTCTACAGAAATGTAGTCCATTTCATGAGCAACTTTTCTACAGAAATGAGGTCCATTTCATGAGCAACTTTTCTACAGAAATGTAGTCCATTTCATGGGCAACTTTTCTATAGAAATGTAGTCTATTTCATGGTCATCTTTTCTATAGAAATGTAGTCCCTTTCATGGGCAACTTTTCTATAGAAATGTAGTCCATTTCATGGGCAACTTTTCTGTAGAATTGTAATCTATTTCACGGGCAACTTTTCCATAAAACTATACTCCATTTCATGAGCAACATTCTTGTAGAAATGAAGTCCATTTTATGAGCAACTTTTCTATAGAAATGTAGTCCATTTCATAGGCAACTTTACCATAAAACTGTACTACATTTCATGAGCAACTTTTCTATAAAAATGTAGTCAATTTCATGGGCAACTTTACCATAACACTAAACTACATTTCATTGGCAATTTTTCTATAAAAATGTAGTCCATTTCATAAGCAACTTTTCTATAAAAATGTAGTCCATTTCATGGGCAACTTTTCTATAAAAATGTAGTCCATTTCGTGAGCAACTTTTCTATAGAAATTTAGTCCATTTCAAGGGCAACTTTTCTATAAAAGTGTAGTTCATTTAATGGGCAACTTTTCTATAGAAATGTAGTCCATTTCATGGGCAGCTTTTCTGTAGAATTGTAATCCATTTCACGGGCAACTTTTCCATAAAACTATACTCCATTTCATGAGCAACTTTTCTGTAGAAACTAAGTCCATTTTATGAGCAACTTTTCTATAGAAATGTAGTCCATTTCAACTTTACCATAAAACTGTACTACATTTCATGAGCAACTTTTCTATAAAAATGTGGTCCATTTCATGAGCAACTTTTCAATAAAACTGTAGTCCATTTCATGGTCAACTTTACCATAAAACTAAACTACATTTCATGAGCAACTTTTCTATAAAAATGTGGTCCATTTCATGAGAACTTTTCTATTGAAATGTAGTCCATTTCATGAGCAACTTTTCTATAAAAATGTAGTTCATTTAATAGGCAACTTTTCTTTAGAAATTTAGTCCATTTAATGGGCAAATATTCTATAGAAATGTAGTCCTTTTCATAGGGAACATTTCTATAGGAATGTTGTCAATTTCATGGGCAACTTTTCTACAAAAATGTAATCCATTTCAAGGGCAACTTTTCTATAGAAATGAAGTCCATTTCAATTCAACTTTTCTAAGAAGTGTAGTCCAGTTTATGGACAACTTTTCTGTGGAAATGTAGTCCATTTCATGGGCAACTTTTCAAAACTTTTCAAAAATTCAAATTTGTTGTTAAAAT
Source organism: Calliphora vicina (assembly GCF_958450345.1). NCBI lineage: Eukaryota > Metazoa > Arthropoda > Insecta > Diptera > Calliphoridae > Calliphora > Calliphora vicina. The sequence goes on from NC_088781.1 coordinate 26,596,165, forward strand.
TTATAGTAATCCGTAATATTTGTTTAGTTATTATAAATATTTGATTAAAAAATCTCTTCTTTCTCACTTACAGTACCCCAAGAGGGAGTTTTGGATATTACCACTGAATTTGGTAAAATTAAGGTTTCACCAAATGAGATTTGTGTTATACCCCAGGGTATACGCTTCTCAGTAAATGTTACAGGACCAACTAGGTATAAATAAAGAACAAACAAAAAAGCAATTTTAAGCCCTATAATATATAGTAACTAAATATTTTAATGTTCTCTTTACAGAGGTTATATATTGGAGGTTTATGATAATCATTTCAATTTGCCTGATTTGGGACCCATTGGTGCCAATGGCTTGGCCAACCCCAGAGATTTTGTAACACCCGTAGCCTGGTTTGAAGATCGTCAAGTTGAAGGTAGTTTGGCAATGTTTTTTTTTAAGCAATTTATTTTAAATGTTTATGTATTTTTCATTGTAGATTTCCAGGTAGTCTCCAAATTCCAGGGTCACTTATTTGCAGCCAAACAAAATCATTCCTGTTTTGATGTGGTGGCCTGGCATGGCAACTATGTGCCCTACAAATACGATTTGTCGAAATTTAATGTTATTAACTCGGTTAGTTTTGATCATTGTGATCCCAGTATTTTCACAGTGTTAACCTGCCCTAGTGCAAAATATGGCACTGCCATAGCCGATTTTGTTATATTCCCTCCAAGGTGGTCGGTGCAAGAGCATACATTTAGACCACCTTATTATCATCGTAAGTAGTTTAGAATATAATATTATTGGATATAATTTATACAATTTGTTTTCCTCTTTAGGTAATTGCATGAGCGAATTCATGGGCTTGATTTTGGGCCGCTATGAAGCCAAAGCAGAAGGCTTTATGCCAGGTGGCGCCACCTTACACTCCATGATGACCCCTCATGGCCCCGATAACAAATGCTTTGAGGGCGCTTCTAATGCCAAATTGCAGCCCGAACGTGTGGCTGAGGGTACCCAGGCATTTATGTTCGAATCTTCTTTGAGCATGGCTGTGACAAAGTGGGGTGAGGAGACTTGCCAGAAGTTGGATGCCAAATACTATGAATGTTGGCAGGCTTTGAAAAATAACTTTAAATTAAACAATTAAATGTAAAATAAATAAATACATGCATATTCTTATTTTTATAAAAAAATAAAATAAAACAAAAATTGTTGTAGATAATTAAAAATTGTTAGGAAAAAACTCTAGGTTTGACCAGCTAAAATTATTATTTATTATTCTGATGCATAAAGATGGGAAAATTTTTAATGAAGGATAAAAAAATTTAATAAGTTCTGTAGTCCATTTCATGGGAAACTTTTCTATGGAAATATAGTCCATTTCATGAACAACTTTTCTATAAAAATTTAGTCCATTTCATGAACAACTTTTCTATAAAAATTTAGTCCATTTCATGAACAACTTTTCTATAAAAATTTAGTCCATTTCATGAACAACTTTTCTATAGAAATGTAGTCCATTTCATGAACAACTTTTCTATAGAAATGTAGTCCATTTCATGAACAACTTTTCTATAGAAATGTAGTCCATTTCATGAACAACTTTTCTATAGAAATGTAGTCCATTTCATGAACAACTTTTCTATAGAAATGTAGTCCATTTCATGAACAACTTTTCTACAGAAATGTAGTCCATTTCATGAACAACTTTTCTACAGAAATGTAATCTATTTCATGAACAACTTTTCTATAGAAATGTAGTCCATTTCATGAACAACTTTTCTATAGAAATGTAGTCCATTTCATGAACAACTTTTCTATAGAAATGTAGTCCATTTCATGAACAACTTTTCTATAGAAATGTAGTCCATTTCATGAACAACTTTTCTATAGAAATGTAGTCCATTTCATGAACAACTTTTCTATAGAAATGTAGTCCATTTCATGAACAACTTTTCTATAGAAATGTAGTCCATTTCATGAACAACTTTTCTATAGAAATGTAGTCCATTTCATGAACAACTTTTCTATAGAAATCTAGTACATTTCATGAACAACTTTTCTATGGAAATCTAGTACATTTCAAAGACAATTTTCAATTGAAATCTAGTTCATTTCATGGACTACATTTCTATGGAAATCTAGTTTATTTCATGGACAACTTTTCTATGGAAATCTAATCCAATTCATGGGCAAATTTTCTATGGAAATCTACTTCAATTCATCGGAAAATTTTCTATGGAAATCTAGTCCTTTTCGTGGACAACTTTTCTTTGAAAATCTAATCCATTTCGGGGACAACTTTTCTATGGAAATCTAGTACATTTCATGGTTAATTTTTCGAATTTTGTTGTCATTGTTTTTAGAGCATATCTCATTTAATTATGAAGGAAATTGTTTAATATGTTATTATAACCACTTTCAATTTGTTTCGCTTTAAATGCTGAAAAATTCTATGACCTTGTTAATATTGTGTTTTTTTTTTGGAGAAAAATATAAAATAGTTTATTAAATTTATCCATGTAAATTTTTAAAATAAAACACACTTCCTGTATTTAACAACTTAAATAAGTTTTTATTTATTTCCAGTTTTAATTAAACTATTATTTATTTTGTAAATTGTTTGTATACCGATGTAAATATTTGATATAATTTTTCTAAATATAATACAAATACAATAATTGGCAATATTTATAATTTGCTGAGCGGAACAAATGATCAAAAAATCTATTTATATTCAATATTTACTAAATAAAACATTGTTTTTTTACTAGATTAAATTGAACATTAATTATCACAACCATTTATACTATAATATTTATTTAAATCGTTTAAAAAAAAGACGAATACCATTTATATTTATAGAAATTCAACAAGACATTTACACAACACGCTCTTATACTTAAGAAATAATTAGACTTAATAGTAAGTTTATAGTTGTAAATAAGTAGAATATGTAGATAACAGCTTTAAATATTAATTATCAGGGTAGAGATTTTCATGCAAATGCATGTTTGTAGTCAGTAACCGAAAATATGCATATTTTTGCACTTTACACAGCCTCAAAACTGAGTAAACACCAGTGAATTATTTAATTTATAAGATAGTGCATATTTTCGTTTGTTTAGTGCATAAAAATCTCAGCCCTAGTAATAACATATGTTCTTTAAAATACGAAACAGTTAGGAGAATTTACACATTTGGCAAACAGCAAGATAGCAATAAAGAATAAAATAAATAAACACTTATAATACGAGTAAGTAATTACACAGTTAAGTTAAAAGAGAGTGAGAGTCCTTTCTCAGAACTAGTTTTATACGAGTAAGTGTAACTGTACAGGATGTGTGCATGTTCTTTGTTTACAAACAAAACTTCGTTGAATTTCTCTATAAACGAAATGTTATAACCGGTGCCGAACGTGGTCCACGATGTGTTGACATAACACTCGAATTGAGCCGACACACACACAAATAACTATTGTTGCACACCGCATTCGTTTTATCCATTTGTTGTTTACGATGTGGCATCGTATCAACCGTTACATTATCATCCGAACGACGATTGTATATACATTTGGTCTCACAGCTGCAGTAGGCCGTCTTGATGTAACGTTGTCTCTGCTGGCTGGCAGTATTGGAGAAGCAAGAGCCTCCTCGTTGTAAGTGCTTAATGTAGCAGTGATTCATGATGGGATGTAAGGCCGCCGAACTGGAGGTAAAACTTTCCGTATCCACATTACTAATTAGATCGGGTGCTGCATCGTTGAGAACAACCACAGAGTTCTGTTGCAGTTGCTGTTCGGGAGTTTGACCGATTAGCCAATAGGTGCGCATATCGCCTTTGCCCTGGAAGAATGTAAACATTTTTGAAATGTTGGTTTGTTATTAATCTTGTATCATTAATCTTGTTGGTTTGTTATTAATCTTGTATCGTTATAAAAAAAGTAATTTAAAAAAAAGTAATAGAAATGTAGTCCATTTCATGGGCAACTTTTCTATAGAAATGTAGTCCATTTCATGAACAACATTTCTATAGAAATGTAGTCCAATTGATGGACAACTTTCCTATAGAAATGTAGTCAATTTCATCGACAACTTTTCTATAGAAATATAGTCCATTTCATGGGCAACTTTCCTATAGAAATGTAGTCCATTTCATTGGCAACTTTTCTATAGGAATGTCGTACATTTCATGGGCAACTTTTCTATAGAAATGTAGTCCATTTCATGGGCAACTTTTCTATAGAAATGTAGTCCATTTCATGGGCAACTTTTCTATAGAAATGTAGTCCATTTCATGGGCAACTTTTCTATAGAAATGTAGTCCATTTCATGGGCAACTTTTCTATAGAAATGTAGTCCATTTCATGGGCAACTTTTCTATAGAAATGTAGTCCATTTCATGGGCAACTTTTCTATAGAAATGTAGTCCATTTCATGGGCAACTTTTCTATAGAAATGTAGTCCATTTCATGGGCAACTTTTCTATAGAAATGTAGTCCATTTCATGGGCAACTTTTCTATAGAAATGTAGTCCATTTCATGGGCAACTTTTCTATAGAAATGTAGTCCATTTCATGGGCAACTTTTCTATAGAAATGTAGTCCATTTCATGGGCAACTTTTCTATAGAAATGTAGTCCATTTCATTGCAACTTTTCTATAGAAATGTAGTCCATTCCATTGGTAACTTTTCTATAGAAATGTAGTCCATTTTATTAGTAACTTTTCTATAGAAATGTAGTTCATTTCATGGGCAACTTTTCTACAGAAGTGTAGTCCATTTAATCGACAACTTTTCTATAGAAATGCAATACATTTCATGGGCAACTTTTCTATAGAAATGTAGTCCATTTCATGGGCAACTTTTCTATAGAAATGTAGTCCATTTCATTGGCAACTTTTCTATAGAGATGTAGTCCATTTCATGGGCAACTTTCCTATAGAAATGTAGTCCATTTCATGGTCAACTTTTCTATAGAAATGTAGTCCATTTCATGGTCAACTTTTCTATAGAAATGTAGTCCATTTCATGGTCAGCTTTTCTATAGAAATGTAGTCCATTTCATGGTCAGCTTTTCTATAGAAATGTAGTCCATTTCATGGTCAGCTTTTCTATAGAAATGTAGTCCATTTCATGGTCAGCTTTTCTATAGAAATGTAGTCCATTTCATGGTCAACTTTTCTATAGAAATGTAGTCCATTTCATGGTCAACTTTTCTATAGAAATGTAGTCCATTTCATGGTCAACTTTTCTATAGAAATGTAGTCCATTTCATGGTCAACTTTTCTATAGAAATGTAGTCCATTTCATGGTCAACTTTTCTATAGAAATGTAGTCCATTTCATGGTCAACTTTTCTATAGAAATGTAGTCCATTTCATGGTCAACTTTTCTATAGAAATGTAGTCCATTTCATGGTCAACTTTTCTATAGAAATGTAGTCCATTTCATGGTCAACTTTTCTATAGAAATGTAGTCCATTTCATGGTCAACTTTTCTATAGAAATGTAGTCCATTTCATGGTCAACTTTTCTATAGAAATGTAGTCCATTTCATGGACAACTTTTCTATAGAAATGTAGTCCATTTCATGGACAACTTTTCTATAGAAATGTAGTCCATTTCATGGACAACTTTTCTATAGAAATGTAGTCCATTTCATGGACAACTTTTCTATAGAAATGTAGTCCATTTCATGGGCAACTTTTCTACAGAAATGTAGTTCAACTGCATTTTGTATAGAAATTGATATTTACTTTATTGCAGTTTAAATATATAATGGTTTTGAAGTATTACTAATATTTAACTTCGTTATATGTTATGCGCTACCAATCTCACCTTTATATTAATCAGTCCTCTTTCAATGCAATGATAGCCTCCTAAACTCTCCAGTAGTTGATACGTTTCTTCGGATATGTGAATTTTCATAGCATCGCTCGTACTCTCCATGCGTGAAGCTGTATTAACAGTATCACCAAAAAGACAGTAGCGAGGCATCTGAAAAGATATTACATACATTTTAAATTGACATACAAATATTTTACAGGTTAAAATGATAAACAGGTTAAAGTTGATTCCAAAATCATTTAAAAATATCAACAGTAAGTTAAAACGTGGAATATATTGTATTTGGATTCATTCGAACAAACAAGAAATCGAATTATTGACTTCCCGGGGAATATGTGTAATTTTTACTGAATTTGTGTTTGTGCGGTTCAAAAGTGGTCATTTTGACATGGAAGACATTGGAGTATCCGATATTGGCTTGATTTGTTCTTTGCCTCAAATGATGAGCAGTTCTTTTGGCTCGGAATCCATGTTGCCAGAAAGATGGGAAAAGGTCATAGCTAACAATGACCAATATTTTGAATAAATTAATATTGTATACAAGCATTTCAAAATAGAAGCTAAAAATGTAATACAACTATGTGTTTATTTATTGTATATTATTGCATATTTCTACTACCCATTTTTAAATTAAATTATGCAAAATATGCTGCAGACATTCTAATGAATAATTCTAATAAAGAACCTAACAACTAATCTAGCATAAAAAATTTACATAGAACAAATTTTGCATACACATTTATGCGTACATACGCTTAGTTATTTACATACAACATCATACATTACCTTTAAGCCCACAACACCAGCTGCACAGGGTCCAGAATGAACACCAATGCGTAGTTGTAAAGTTTCTGTTGGCTTATGGCGAATTTTTAAATTAGCCACATTTTGCAATAAGTGCAATGCTAACGAGGCAATTTCTCCAACATGACGTTTGCCATTTCTTAGTGGTAGTCCTGAAACGACCATATACGCATCACCAATTGTTTCAACCTAAATGTGGAGAAAGAGGGAGTGAAAAAAAAATAAAAAATTATTAGTAAGTAATAGCAAACAAAAAATAGTAAGACATAAAGCAGAGACGATTCTTAGATGCCCTTTAGTTTATTATATGTACGGACAACGAATTTCCTGCAATATATTCGAAAATATTTGATGGTTCAATAGATTTTTCTAATTTTTGACAATATATAATTTCCATAAATAAAATAATATGTTTGCCCCATTTATGTTTAAGCGATTTTGCTAATATTTAATACCAAATCTTCTAAAACATCGATGTTGTTTGTGGCAAATTTTCATCCTCCTAGTTCCTTTCGTTTCGGCCCTATCTTGTTTTCCACACACATACAGATGGATGAAAGGATATAACAAGATCGATTAAGAATTAAATAAGAAGCAATATATTACAGAGATCATGACCAAATCAAGGATTTAGTTTTTCATAGAACTTTATGTTTTATGTGTGGGTATACCGCATATAGATTGATAAATAAATTATAATCAATAGAATACTTAGTTTTTCAATGAACTTCTATTTAGCAATAAACTGTGGGTATACCGCAAATAGATTGATTGATAAATAAATAAATGGTAACCCATAGGGCCGGATTTATGTGCATATTAATGTTATTTCTGGAACGACTAAATACCAGGTAGACTATTCATAGATATATAAACGACTCACATGTTTTGCTGTAAAATGCCAACGATTCGTTTAAGATTTCATTTGCTATATTGGTAGTACATACATTAAAATGTTAAGTATTAATGGGATGTAGTTCGAAACGTTTAACGTTTTGGAAAAACACACGATCATGACAGTATAGGTTCGAATCTACTACCAAAGGGTAGTAGTTTGTCCATTTTGGTGACCGACTTTTTTTTATGGAGCCCCAAAGATTCTGAAAATCTGTGGGCATTCAAAAAAAGGTGTCATCAGTTTTTTGCCAACAACTCATTAAGACTTGGTGATAACGCATTTTTCCCAAAAAATAGTTTTTTCGTGCACTTTTTGTTGAAAACAAATAGGAAGAAAAAAATTAGTTTTTACTTTTTTTAGAACAACTTCCAGGGACTCCTAATTTTTCACTAACACTATTAAGCAAAGTTGGAACTACGCTAAAGCTGAACAACTCTTGTGAACATATCAATGCAATTTGAACTTATCTATGCACTCTAATTAGGTCACAAATATCACTTTGTACCTTAATTATACCCAACACCACCATAGTAATAATATAAATAATATTAGTCTAACACCCACTTTAAAGTATACCGATAGACTTAGAATCACTTTCTAAGTCGATTAAACGATGTCCGTCGGTCCGTCTGGTTGGCTGGCTGTCCATGTAAACCTTGTGCGCAGAGTACAGGTCGCAATTTTGAAGATATTTCGATCAAATTTGTTACATATTATTTTTTTCGGCCCAAGGACCAAGCCTATTGAAACTGGCTGAAATCGGTCCATTATTTCACCTAGCCCCCATACAAATGTCCTTCCGAAATTGGACTTTATCGGTCATAAATGTTTAATTTATAAATGTATCTCCACAAATTGCGCTCCAAATAAGTTTTATATATACAAAATTTTGTTACGATCGGTCCATAATTAGTCATAGCTCCCATATAGACCCGCTTCCGAAAATCACTTTAACGTGCATAAACCGCTTAATAATGTTAGTATACTCACAAAATTCAACATAGTAAACTTTCATATAGACATAAATCACACGACCTAATTTCATGGTGATCGGTCCATAATTGGTCATAGCCCCCATATAAGGCCCACTTCCGAAAATCACTCAAAAATAGAAATTATTGAAATTTTAAAAGAAAAATGTTTTTGCTCTTTTACTTAGTGTAGGGTATTATATGGTAGGGCTTGACCAACCATACTTTCTTACTTGTTTTTAATTATTTTTTTGACAATAAAACTCAGATTTTTTGTTAAAAAAGTATGATCAAGTCCACACTTCTATGTTGTGCTGTATTATTTACTCAGCTGAGATGTTTTTAGCTATATGATTGCCATATAAAGTTAAGCGGTATCACCAAGTCTGAACTAGCTGTTGGTCAAAAACTGATGACACCTTTTTCAAAATCTTCGATGGACCTAAAAAAAATTGGTCACCAAAATGGACAAAGTGGGTATAGGTTTATACTACCCTTAGGTAGTAGATTCGAACCTATACTGTCATGATCGTGTGTTTTTTCCAAAAGTTGCATAGTGTAATTGGTCAAAGCTCCCATATAAGGCACAATTCTGAAAATCACTCACAAAATTAAATTATTGAAATTTTAAAAGAAAAAAGGTTTTGCTAATTCACTGAGAGTAGAGTATTATATGTTCTGGCTTGACCGACCTATCTTACTTGATTTTTTAACTGTAAAAAGTACCATCAGGATATTGTCACGATTGAGAGAGAACTGTTGAATATTGATGGCCTTCATATAAATAAACGAATTTCACATTTGGAATCGGTAAACCATGTTGTTTTTACACAAATAATTCACAATGAAAATGTTAACAATTCCAATTAGCTGTTAACAATTGTTTTATTTTCCTATTACAAGCTAACGAACTAACGTACAAATGTTAACTTTTCCAGTAATTCCAAAAGTTTGAAAAACAGATTCACTTAAACCATAAAAATAACATAAAGTTTCATTTAATTTAGCAACGTTGAATTATAAATGAAAGCAAATGTATTTTCTAGGGATACATAAACACGTTTTTATTAATATGTACATATTTTTTGGAATGAAATTAAGTTAAAAAATATTCTGAAAGCACTTTACATTTAATTTAAATGAAATTTTGTTAAATCATTTGATTTAAACTTTATTATGTCGTAAGAATAAGAGTCATATGTCTCAAATGGAAGAGGTCTTTATTTGTCTTTACTTAAATGTTTCTGGTATGATTTTATAGGATTTAATGCTTTATTTAAACAAAAAGTATTGCATTCAACAGATGATAAATTTCACAATTTATGTAGGTTACAAGGTGGAGAATTCATCAATACTTTTCTCTCAATACATATAGGGTGGCCCTTATTTTGCTTAAAATTGTTTCAAAAACAAAAAAAAACTTGAAAATGTCCAAAAAATTTAAAAATCATATAACGAATAAAAAATATTCGAATAATTTAATAAAAAACATATTGATAGGAATTTGCACTAACGATTTGAATTTAACGGTCTGTAGCAATTGCTAGCAACATTCATCGTGTTTATAAACATTTCCATCAGTAGAAGCTTCTATGCGGTTGTTAGCATTGTTTGAATGTATGGCAATACTGAATGTTTAAGCTGCGAACAATAACATCGAAAGCTCTAGAATTAAAATGTAGTAGTTGTCCGTTAAGATCATTGTAGAAGTTTCACGAAAGATGACGTGTGTATAAATAATAGCAGAGGTTGCAGTCGATAGTTAGTTCATGATAGACGCTGTGTAAATAAACATCAACTGTGTGCCTTAAAGTGTCCTGTACACACAAGGGTGTGTGTGTATTAGAACACATAGTGAAAATTGAAATTGTTGTTGTTGTTGTACATTTTAAATAAATAAAGAGTTTTAAATAAATAAAGAGTTTTAAAAACAAAAGTATCCGGTTTATTTAAAGGAAATAACTCTTTTTTCTCAAAAGAAAGCTTAGGTCTTGTCCTTCCAGATCTTTTGGGTCGCCTAGTGGGATGGGAGTGAGATATTTGTCAAAATAAATGTTTTGTAACTCAAAACATATAATTTTTGACTTTTCATTTTTGAAGGACGGGGTTTTAAAGTGGCATATTTTTGAATTTAACTGAGATATTGACTTGAAACTATTTTTGTAAGATGAATAATTATCTAAACAAAAAAAATTAGTTCCGAATAAATGTCTATCAAATTGTTTCTAATATTTGCAATCCTATTAAAATTTTGATACAACTTTTAGTTTTAGAAACTCAATAAATATGTAATTTGTAGTAAAATCTTTATTTATTAACAAAACTCAATTAAATTTTCAACATTTTTTAGATTTGTCATTCGAAATAACAAAGTGTAAACATCTTGTGAAAATTCATAAAAATTGGAGCGAATATCCCAAAAATGGTATTTATTACAATTTTGCCTATACGGTCCACATTTCCTTCGTGGATGGGAAAATACTTTGGGGATAAATAGAGAACACATCAGATTTTCCAAAGTTGCTTTTTATTTTCTGATCCCAGCTTTGGGATTTTAGAAAATGTGGCTCAAAGTTCAAATTTTAATAAAAAAAAATAGGCCAAATTTCGAAGGGAGTAGGGGCAATATGTTCGAAAGATAGGACATGTTTTTTATACCATAATATTCTCTGTAGAGATACCTTACAGAAAAACATAAAGTTGTTATATGTTCTTAAAGAAAGTTTTTTTTAATAAAAAAAAGAGTTAAGTCATCTTTTCGCCCAAAAAACAGCAAAAATTTGCTATTTTTTGAATTTTTAAATTGAAAATCGTTTAGTTTTGGATCCATAATTGATATTGCTCTTAAATCTTAAATTTATATGTTATTCGTAATTTAGTTGTCCTACTAACAAAAAGAAATTTGAGTCCATTCGGTCCAAAATTACGCCCTATATTTCTAAAAAAGCGGATCAAGGTATGGTAAAATTTTAAAATTTAAATTTTGAAATGCCTATAACTCGGATAGGCATAAGAAACCATGTGATCCTTACATGTTAGGTATAACAGGTATTCAGCAAATTTATGTAAAATGTTAAGGAGAACATTTTTTAGAATATGTTAACCCTCTAAATCCTCAAGGCATGGGTCTTTTTTGTACTTCTCTTAAAAATGAGCAAAAAGCACCATTAAAACAGGGATTTAGGGGGTTAAAATGTTCCGCAAAAATATTATCCGTAAAATTTTACTATAAGTCCCTGAATACACCAAAACTGAAAATTCAACCAGAAAGTCAGAAATAAGACACAACAAAAGAGAGAATATATCAAGAGGTATCAAATCGCACGACTATGGAGGCCAATTGTCAGGTACATTTATCGAAATCAAGATATCGCCAAATTTTGATGATTGCGGTCGCCGTATGGCACGTAGAGCGATCCTGTTGAAACCATATCTCAATGTCAACCATATTTTTAAACAAAAAATCATTGATCATGGTGCGGTAATTATATTCATTGACCAAATGGATAATTTTTCTGGATGTAAAGGAGTCTATAGTGTCTGTTGTGGATTGGTCTCAGTCGATATGCGGCAATTTAAGTTAAGTTTAATAATATTCTGATCTTGCTGCTTTATTCCAGTGGATTTGAAAATTAACCCTCCGTTCTCGCAATTGATCTGGTTGATACAGGCAAACATTTTTTTATTGTAAATTTTTTTAAACACCCTAAATTTTAAGCTATTTTTTGATAAAATATTATTTTTACTTTAAGTTTGTCTTTCCGTTTGCAATTTCCACAATATAATTTTCCGACCCTATAAAGTATTTATATTCTGGATCCTTATATATAGCGGAGTCGATTAAGTCATGTCCGTCTGTCTGTTGAAATCAATATATAGACAATATGGATATTTAATGATGGATATTTCAAAGACCTTTGCAACGACGTATAAAAGACCATAGTAAGTTGGACCTACAATGGGTCAAAATCGGAAAAAATATTTTTTAACCCGAATTTTTTTTCAACAAAAAAAAATTTTAAAATTAAAAAAAAAAAAAATTTAAAAAACAATTCGAAAACATTTTTTCCCAAAAAAAAATTAAAAAAACTACTTTGGAAAAAAAAATTTTGTTTACCTAAAAATATTTAAAATTTTTATTTTGAAGTATAATATGCTGAAGGATATATGTATAAGATTCGGCACAGCCGAATATAGCTATCTTACTTAACTACTGGCTTTGTTTCTTTGAAATATTTTTCAAAACATTTTTTTTTTATAATTTTAACATGAAAATAAATTTATTCGATTAATCGACAATATTTGATTGAATAATGTTTTATTCTTAATTGGAAAATGTTATTAGTTCGAATTAAAAAAAATATAATTTTTCCTCGATTATTTGAATAATTTGTGTTCGAATGAAAACTCTAATGATTAGATAATGATGCCAAACAATATCTGTATGATGGAGGAAACGTTTAACATCATTAGATCATCGAATAAATGACTATTGTAGGAAAAAGAAGATGCTAATATAAACTGCTTGTACATTTTCATCTACAGCCATCATTTCTACGTATGTGACATACAATGTTAACATACCTAATTGAGTTTTTGGAAATACCAGAGTTTTAGAATTTAAAATTTCATACCTTATAAACGTCATAGTTGTTGATAATTGAGTCGCAACATGTATACAAATCGTTTAACATTTCAATCACTTCGAATGGTGTACTGGTGCTGCACAGTTCTGTGAAGCCAACAATGTCACTGAACAATATGGTGACACAGTCAAAGCATTCAGCCTCAACAGGTTCGCCACGTTTCAAAGATTCGGCCACAGATCTGCAAAAAACAAAAAAATCACAAAATTGTAATTGCTGCTTTCCATTGAACACAAAAATAGCATGGGTGTCACAGGAAACAAATTAAAAATTCCTAGTGCTACTTTTTTATCCACTGCTGCGTGTGTTCAGTAGTTATTAGGTTTTAATTTAAACGCAGTCAGTTACCTTGGCAACATTTGATTGAGCAACATGTCAGTTTTCTTTTTTTCCTCATAAAGTTGTGTGGTGCGTTCCTGCACAAGTCCCTCCAAATTGTATGCATATTTCTCCATAATCGACAGCATGTTATCAAAAATATTAGGTTTCCTGTAAAGCAAAACACACGAAATGTTGGTTTTAAATTTCTATGGTTTGGTTTGGTATATTTTAGTATTTTAAAATTATTTATTTAGTTTTTTTTTGGGGTAAAGAGTATTAAAAGTTAGAAAAGGTTTAGTATTGTTAATTTGTATAACATTGGCAATGGTATAGTATAATAACACTATGTTACACCAGAAATATTCTGTGGCATTGAAGTCCATAGAGTTTGTTAGTTAGACAATTAAATTAAAAATAACATAAAAAATATTTCGGAGGAATATCAATAATGAATCCAAAAATAAACGATTTTCAATTTAAAAATTAAAAAAATAGTAGATTTTTGCTGTTTTTCGGGCGAAAAGATGACTTAACTCTTTTTTTATTAAAAAAAAACGTTCTTTAAGACCATAAACAGTTTCATGTTTTTCTGTAATATATCTTTCGGAGAATATTTTGGTATAAAAAATATGTCCTAATTTTCAAATATGTCGGCCTTATGTCGCTTCAGAAATTGACCTACTTTTTTTTATCAAAATTCAAACTTTGGGCCACATGTTCTAAAATCCGAAAGCTGGAATCAGAAAACGGTAAGCAGCTTTAAAAACATTGTTATGTTCCCTATTTATACCCAAGTATTTTCCCAGCCCCGAAGGAAATGTGGACCCTATGGACAAAATTGTAAAAACTACAATTTTTGGGATTTTCGCTCCAATTTTTAGGAATTGCGGGATTTCCTTTGACCTTTTGACAAGTTTTTTTACACTTTCCTACTTGGTTATTTAGAATGACAAATTTAAAAAATGTTGAAAATTTCATTGAGTTTTGTTAATAAAGGTTTTATTACATTTATTGAGTTTCTAAAACTCCAAATATTAGAACCAATTTGATCCACATTTATTCCGAATTAATTTATTTTTGTTTAGATAAGTTAATTTTTGGTCTTACGAAAAATAATTCAAGTCAATATCTCAATTAGATTAAAAAATATGCTACTTTTAAAACTCAATCCTTCAAAAAAATGTTTCACTTTTTCATATTTTAGTACAAAATGTGACTAAGTCAAAACCATTGACTTTTTGTTGAATAAAAAATTAAGAAAATTTATATAAAAAAAAACTGGAAATGTGCAATATTTTTGAAAGACTCATGGTGTTTTCTTTCCTAAAAAAAAAATTATGCCTTATAAATGTGTAATATTATTATCATGTGAAAGTGAAACATTTTTCTCTATTAGAATGGAACAAAATAATTTCTTGATTTTACACTTTACACTAATGTATATTTAGCGTTCCAAATATTGAATGAATTTTGTATTAAAAAGCGATATTTACACTGTTAAAGCGACTTTCGACATTCAATTGTGTGTGTTTGCCAACAGCATTAACAACACTGATTTTCAAAAATAGAAATCAGCTGTTACTCAATGCAAAAAAGTACTTAACGCAGTTGCAAAAAAGGGTATTATCTCACCCTGAAATATAATTGAGGGTGAAATATGTAACATATTTACCAATTATTTATGCAACATATTTAGAAAAGAAAACGGCAACTTTTCACATGTTTGCATACATTTTTAGAATGGAACATACCCCTGCGCCAAAAGGTCAAAGGGAATCCGGCAATTCCTAAAAATTGGAGCGAAAATCCCAAAAATGATATTTTTACAATTTTGCGCATAGGATCCACATTTCCTTCGGGGCTGGGGATAAATGAGGAACATATCACGGTTTCCAAAGATGCTTTCCATTTTCTGATACAGGCTTTGGGATTTTAGAACAAAAGTACGCCCTATAATTTTAAAAATGAGGACCATGGTATGGCAAAATTGGAAATTATAAGAGATAAATAGCACATGCAAGAATATTTTTACAAGGCCTAGCCGAACGTTTTCCAAAAATATAAAAATCTTTGAAATCTGATAGGAAACAAAAAAGTGTCGAAGGTACCCTACTTTGAGCCCCCATATCGCCGCCTCTGGAGCAATTAAACTCGAATACTCCTTGGCTAAGCCCACGTCAAATTTTATTCCGATCGGACCAGCCGTTTAGAAAAGTTTTTTCAATATATCTTCACCGTTTTAGGAATTTTGGTATTTAAAAACAAAAACTGGCTAAATTTTAATGCCATTGATTTAAGAACATTTGGATCTATATTAGTTAAAAATTTTATCATGATATCTTTAACCCTTAACGTTTTTCATATTATATGAAAAACCTTTAACGTTTTTCATATAATTGCATAATTGCATTTTTCCTAGGAAGCTGAAAAACTGTAGTTCTCGAGATACCGAAATTTCCAAAAAAATAGTGGTTGTCACAAACATATACTTATTTACTGTAACCATATATATGGTTGATACAATCATGTTAATCGTAAATTAACCATATTATGGTTACCACAATCATGTACTATAATATTGTTAAAAATCTTGTAACAATGTTGAAATTGTAACAGTAAACATGCCCAACTATATTTTTTCTCTGCGAGCATGTTAAAGAAATGTATGTATGAATTGTCACTTCATTTTATTCATGATGCATAATTTATTCCTCTCTTATACTTACAATCCGGCCTGTAGCTCCTTTAGCTTCATACGCACTAAACGTATATCGGGACGTAATTCGGGATCTTCCTCCCAGCATGATCTTAAACACTGGCGCACATATTCGGGTATATCAAGTTGTGAGAGTGATGGACGGAAGACACCATGATGCAGTAATTCTGGTTGCTTAACGAATGTTATTATTTCTAATTCCAAAGAAATACATAAAAGGAAAAAATGCATAAAAATATAACAAGTGTAATAAAATACTATATGTGATTAAAAGAACAATGTAATGGTGTATTTTTACGATTTCATTTTAAATGTGTTATATAATGATGACGAGTAGTAGGGTGGTTCAGAGCAAAGGAAAAATGTTCAAAACTCCTTGAATGCATCTCTTTATAGGGATAATTGAATCCTCCTTGATGTTATAATCAAACATTTTTATAAGGTTTTGTTTAAACGATCCTTAAATTCAACTCCGAATACCCCTACTGATATCACAAAATATACTTTACTTTCATGATTTCTGAAAAAATCTCGTACAACAAACATAGCAGAACAATAATGAATCAGTTTTACACTTACCATCATGCGTATATGTTGTCTCACCCCAGGGTCCCTTACGACCAATTATTTCATACAACACAATACCGAACGAGTAGACATCGCCTTTTTGGCTGCCACGTAGTGGTGGGGATGGATCCCTCAAAAGCTCCGGAGCTTTCCATAAAGCACGTTTCAATTCCATTTCTCGTCTTCGTAATGACAGAAAACCAATAAAAGGAGAAAAATACAAAATTATCATTTAAGAAAAAACCAATTTACCAGGAAAACCACAAAAAAAAAATCACAAGAGATAAAAGGGAAATAAGAAAAATTATATTAAAGTTATTTTTCTGTTATTTGCAAAAAGCGACAAAAAAATAGAAAATAATAATTGTAATTGAAATGTGCAAATATTCATGGCGAAATGTATCAAATTACAAAAATATAACAAATATTTTGTTCTTGTTTATTGGTTATGTAAGTAAATAATAATAGACATTCAATTTTGTTTGTAATTTTTATTTTCAACTCACTTTTGCGGCTCTTCTTGACCCACTTTGAACTCATGCAGACCAAAATCTGCTATTTGACACACCCATCTTGAATCTATTAAACAATTGCTGGATCTCAAATTGCCATGAGAAATTATGTCTGAATCATGTAAATATATCATGCCCTTGAGAATATCGCTAACCAGTGAGGACACAAACATGTGATCCAAGTGTAGATCTTCATTGGCCAAAACATCATCCAAACTACCACGGGCACAGTAGGTAGTGAAAATGACAACGGAGCCATGATCAATGGATACGCCTATAAAGTTGATGATGTTTTCGTGTCGTATCTGAAAATTTAATAGGAGAAATACACATATTAAGCTGCTTTAAAGTTATATGTAGAGTGGGAACGATTTGTAATAGTTATCAGTAGATCGGAAGGTTAAGCTTTAGAGTTTAAGCAAAGATCATAAATTTCTACAACTACAGTGTTTTTGGTGACAAATATTATCTTTTGTAAAAGATTTTTATACCCATCGCCATGAGTGGCAAGGGTATATATAAGTTAGTCATTCCGTTTGTAATTTCTACATTTTTCATTTGCGACCCCACAAAGTATATATATTCTAGATCTTTATAGATAGCGAAGTCGATATAGCTATGTCCGTCTGTATGTTGAAATCAACTTTCCGTATCCCCTAAACAACTTACATACATGATTCATCACATCAATATGTCGGGAATTCTTCCGGCTCGGTTGCTATTTAAAATCGATAAAATCGGCCCACAAATGGCTGAAATATAAGGAAAAAAGCGGAAAAAACCTCGTTTTTTGGCATATTTTTTATCTATGTCTGGATTACTAAGTCATTAATATAGACAATATGGATATCTAATGATAGATATTTTAAAGTCCATTGTAACGATGTATATAGTAAGTTGGACCTACAATGGGTCAAAATCGGAAAAAATATATATTAACCCGAATTTTTATTTCATCAAACATTTTTTTTGTCATAAATTATTTTTCCAAAAAAAAAAAAATCTTTAAAAAATTAAAAAAAAATTTTAAAAACCTTTTTTTTTCGAATTTCGAAGAAAAAAAAATTAAAAAAAACTGTTTTTTATAAAAAAATTCGAAAAACAATTTTAAAAATATTAAAAAAAAAATTATTTTGAAGTATAATTTGGTGAAGGGTATCTAAGATTCGGCACAGCCGAATATAGCTCTCTTACTTGTTATTATTGATTTTGTTTTTTGAAAAAAAATCGGTTGTTTGGTGAAAAACGGTTTTTATAAAAACCGTTAGTGAAAACTGATTTTATTAAAAACGGTTTTAGTAAAAAACGGATTTTATTAAAAACGGTTTTAGTACAAAACTGATTTTATTAAAAACGGTTTTAGTAAAAAACGGTTTTTATTGATAAAAAGCTTGTAAAATAATGGTGTTTTAGTAAAAATCGGTTCTTTGGTTAAATATGGGTTTCAGTAAAGAGACTGTTTATAATGATAAAAAGCTTTAGTGGTTTAGCTTGTAAAATAGTGGTTTATTAAAAAACGGTTGTTTGGTGAAAAGACGGTTGATAATGACAAAAAGCTTTAGTGGTAAAATAATGGATCTTAGTTAAAAAACTGTTGTTTGGTGAAAAAGTTTTTGCGAAAAAAACTATTTAAGTGAAAAACGTTTGTAGTGAAAACGTTTTTAGTTAAAAACGGGTTTTTGGTGAAAAACTGTTTTAGTAAAAAAATGGTTTTTAGTAAAAATTTTTTTTATTGAAAAGTTTTTTTAAGTGAAAAACGATTTTAGTGAAAAAACGATTTTGTTGTTGTTTTTAATAAAACAAAACGTTATTTTTGGCTTGATAAAAAAGGTTTTATAGAAAAAACGTAAGTCTGTAGGTAAAGCGGTTTAAAAAAAAGATTTTTTTTGGTAAAAACCGATTTTATTATAAAAATACGATATTTTTTATTTTAATGCATCTGTACAATAAAAATTTATTCAAAGTAATGGGCATTGCACAGTGGGGCAGAATCAAAATTTTTTAGAAATTAATCTGGAATTTCTAAACGGCTGGTCCGATCATAATAAAATTTGACGCGATCGTAGCCAAAGAGCATTCGAGTTTAAGTTATTAAAGTGGGCTTTACATATGCTCCAGGGGCGCTATGGCGGCTCAAAGTAGGATACCTTGGAGATGTGAAATTTTTAAACACCTGCAATTTTTAGGTTTCCAATCCGATTTCAAAGATTTTTATATTTTTAGAAAGTGCTCGGCTAGATGTGCTATTTATCTCTTATAATTTCCGAGTTATTGGCATTTCAAAATTTTAATTTTAAAAATTTTGACATACCTTAGTCAGCTTTTTTAAAGATATAGGGCGTACTTTTGAACCGAATGGAGTCGATTTTTTTTGTTAGTTAGACAACTAAATTACCAATAATATGCAAAAGACTTCAGAGCAACATCAATAATGAATCCAAAAATAAACGATTTTCAATTTTAAAATTCAAAAATAATAAATTTTTGCTGTTTTTTGGCGAAAAGATGACTTAATTCTTTTTTTATTAAAAAAAAACTTTCTTTAAGAACGTATAACAAAATTATGTTTTTCTGTAAGGTATCTTTACGGAGAATCTTTTGGTATAAAAAATGTCCTATTTTTCGAATATGTCGCCCCTACGCCCTTTTGAATTTGACCAATTTTTTTTTATCAAAATTTCAACTTTGGGTCCCATGTTCAAAAATTCCAAAGCTGGGATCAGAAAACGGAAAGCAGTCATGAAAACCTTTATGTGTTCCCCATTTATCCCCAAACTGCTCTCCCAGTCCCTAAGGAAATTTGGACCCTATTTGCAAAAATGTAAAAAAAAAACATATTTGGGATAGGAAATTTTTGACGTTTTTTGAGGCGAAATGATGACTTAACTCTTTTTTTATTAAAAAAATAATTTCTTTTAGAACATATAACAACTTTATGTTTTTCTGTAAGGTATCTTTACGTAGAATATTTTGGTATAAAAAATGTACTGTTTTCCGAATATGTTGCCCCTACTGAATTTGACCTATTTTTTTATCAGAATTTAAAATTTGGGTTACATGTTCTAAAATCCCAAAGCTGGGATTAAAAAAGGAAAAAGCTGTCCTGAAAACCCTTATGTGTTCCCTATTTATCCCCAAAGTGTTTTCCCAGCCCCAATGGAAATGTGGACCCTATGGACAAAATTGTAAAAAAATACCATATTTGGGATAGTAAATTTTTGCTGTTTTTGGTCGAAAAGGTGACTTAATTCTTTAAGATCATATAACAACTTTATGTTTTTCTGTAAGGTATCTTTACGGAGAATATTTTTGTATAACAAAATTTTTTTATTTTTCGAATATGTCGCCCCTACGCCCTTCGGATTTTGGCCTATTTTTTTTTATCAAAATTTCAACTTTGGGCCACATGTTCTAAAAAACCAAAGCTGGGCTCAGAAATCGGAAAGCAATCCTGAAAACCTTGATGTGTTCCCTATTTATCCTCAACGTGTTTTCCCAGTCCCTAAGGAAATTTTGACCCTATTTGCAAAAATGTAAAAATACCTTATTTGAGATTTTCGATTGTTTCGTTTTGTCAAGTTTTTTTACACTTTGTTATTTAGAATGACAAATTTAGAAACCGTTGAAAATTTCATTGAGTTTGGTTAACAAATAGAGACTTTATTACATATTTATTGAGTTTCTAAAACTAAAATTTATATAAAAATTTTAATAGGATGGCAAATATTAGGGACAATTTGATCCAAATTTATTCCGAACTCATTTGTTTTGTGTAGATAAGTTAATTTTTGGTCTTACAAACAAATTTCAATTAGATTCAAAAATATGCCACTTTAAAACTCCGGCTTTCCAAAAATATAAAAATCTTTGCAATGGGATGGTACCCTACCCAAATTTCATCCCGATCGGACCATCCGTTTAGAAATATCAGATTTATTTCCAAAAAATTTTGATTCTGCCCAACTATGGGGCGCTTTGTATTTAAAATAAAAACTTAACTCTTTGTCTATTGAAATTTCATGTTTCCCACAAATTGTACTAGAAGTACACTAGTTTTAACAATAACTTTATAATTAAGTCATCTAACGTATGATTATTATTAATTATATTAATATTAATCATACGCATCATAACCATTAAAATGAATCATTAAACATCATAATGTGTCCAAATTACAACCAAAATTTCTGTATATACTTTAATATTAAACGATTATATTGTAATAATTTTCCTTTACTGCAAAAGTTTTACCCACCTCTCTCATCTGTTTCAACTCTTTGCGTATCGTACGCGTTATATCGACAGTCTTTTTGTAAACCTTTTTCATGGCCACTATATTGCCACGATATAAACCTTAAACGAAAATATATAAATACAATCATTAAATAATTTAAGAACATCAAATAGAGTTAGGCATAAGTTTTAAGAAATTAATTATATTGTAATTTCCAAACAGTTACGCTAAAAGTTTGCCCATTAATGAATTTAATAAAAGTTTAGCAGATGATTGAATTGTTTCGTTACAGACTAGTCTGCCAATGTAACCAACCTCCAACCCACCTATATTTGTAAAAGCCTTCTTATTTGTGTCGCCTCCAGTCAATATACTTTGACGGCATATTTGATACTAAAGTTAAGGTGATAAGAAATGGTTAGGAAATATGAAATGAAAAGAAAGGAAATGAAATAGACAAATATGGGTTAAAAGGAAGTAATTATGTGAGTGAATTAATGTTTAAGTGTGTGTCTAAGTGCTGGGTTATATAGGTGTGAAATTGGATAAAATAGATGTTAAAATTTTACTTAAGGCGTTCAATCTAATTGAGGAAATAAAAGCCTTATGTATTAATAGAAAACCAACTAAAGTTAATACAAATTTAACAATTAATAAACATAGAGTTTAAATTTTGTTACAGTTTATTAGTATTTTTCATCGTTATATTTTCTTATTTCTATTATATTTTCAATTTGCACTTTAATATATATACAAGTGTAATGTTACTAAGTGATCGACTGACACAGCATCGCCTATAAATGCACAACAGGTTTTTCTCTCCCTATGTAGATCCATTACGATGGCATGTTTGAAATTCGATTGTTTAGGGGGAAAAAAGAGAAAATACGATAACTTTATGTCTTCTAAACTAATACAGATACCAAAAACATTTGAAGTGCATCTTTATCTACTTAAACAATTAACAGATAGGTGTCTGGTACTTTTTTCGAACCCTATATTGATGGAAACGGGTAAAAAAATTATGTTTTTGGTAATTTGTTTGGCCCCTATGTATCTTTATAATCAATAAAAAAAAATACATTTTAAATCATATTATTTTACTATAAAAAATGTCAAATAGAAATTTGGTACTTTTTGGAAATTCAAATTCTTTTGGGGTAAAAACGGGAAAATACATTTTATTAAAAATTATTAACTCAGTTTTGTTCCTATAGTCATACAAAATTTAACTAACATTATTTTATTTGGAACTGGAGTGGGAAAGTGTTGATTGAGGCAAATCCGGGTAAATAGTTTGTTACTTTTTGAAAACATATTGCATTTTTTCTAGAGCATATGAACACAGATTTGAATCGTTTGAGACATATCTTTGTCACAACAATGTTTATCAAAGCGCAGTACCTTGAAATTTCAAACCTTTAAAAAAAAGCAAATTGGTACTTTCTCTTCAAATGGTACTTTTTTATTATATTAAATTATTTTACTTAAATACACAATAGTTGACCAATATGGTTCTAAGTAAAGAAAGAATAAAGGATAACAGACTTAATGTTATTATGGTACCAAAAAGGGACAACTAAAAGTACCTTTTTGGGGTAATAAAGTTGTCGAGATGTGAGTGCTTATGAACATTCTGCGGTTCTGATCTCCTGTGTTCAAGGTTTTTAAAGAACTTTAAAAGAATGCGTGACTAAAGATTACACATCTTGTCAAAATATTATAGCGGACGTGATATCATTCGCTGTCTGCACTGCTATTAAGACTAGGTTGGCTCCTTGTTTATTTGGGGCTTTACCGATGAGTGCAACGTTATATATGCGCTTTTAAGGCCAACGTGGTTGGTAGCAATGCCGAAGGCCTGTATGGTTAGTACTGCTTAAAGAAACTAACCACTAACAGCTCCTCTCAGCGTCAGTCAACGCATGCATTCACTGTGTGAGATGACCCTTTAATAAGTGCATACTCGTGGGAACAAGATTGAAAATAAAAGCTTAATTGGAATGGATGTAGTAGGAGTAGACGATACGGACATGGGCACTGATGACGGACGACAAGGAATTCGTGGGGGATGATGGCAATTTAGAGGGATGTCTTACTCTAACGGTGGTTCATGCTAGGATAATGGAGCCTGAAGGGCAGGTTAGGGTTTTGGATGTGTTCAGGCTTCTGGCAGTGTCGACAGACTCTCTTGGTGAATTTAGTACCACTCAAAAGTTCGAGGAGATGACTCTGCTCTCTGACGAGTAGCTAGATATCACTGTGATATCTACTGATAGTTAGAAGGCTGAGGGATCACTTCCTATCGATGAGTGCAAGGGAATCCAAAGGATTCGATCGTTAGAAGATCGCCCACATGACATTAAGGTCGCCAACCTTGTTAGGCAGGTCGCCATGGAGGAGTTGCCAAGTGCCACTCCACGTGATACTTTCAATACCAACCGAACGAAGGAAGAGAAAGCTAGGAGTGGAACCCGGAATTTTCCAGCTTATCTGGCTAAAATGGAGAAGAGATATCCGGCTTCATTTACCTCAGAGCTGAAGTATCTTCTCAAAAAGAATCGACAAGACGTTGTTAAATTTTAAAGAATTTACGGTACTGTAACTGTAGTTTTGGGTTGGTCTTCTTTTGGCGAGCGTCATGCAGATGCTGACGTCGACCAGGCAAGCATTCGAAGGGTGTAGGATCAGCATGTCGCTTAGGTGAAAATAAAGACGGCGATGTGCCAACTTTTGAAGTGCTCATGGCTTTGGCAAGAGCTGTAGATAGTAGGGTGTAGGATCAGCATGTCGCTTAGGTGAAAATAAAGACGGCGATGTGCCAACTTTTGAAGCGCTCATGGCTTTGGCAAGAGCTGTAGATAGTAGAAGGACATCACCGTCATCTTCACAAGTATCAAGGGTGGAGAGTGCAAGAAAACTTCCGGCTAGTTACCTTAAGGAAATCCGTAAAGCGGATCTTAAAAGAAACAAAGCTGGTAGTGTTCAACATTCCACAACTAAGGTTCAAAAAAGGTAGTATTCAGCATTCCACAACAAAGATACTAAAGACTGGGTATTCAACTACTGCTAGCGCTCTTAAAGGTTTCCAAAAGAAGATTATTAAGAGATCTAGATCTGGGCATGATCATGTTAATTTTCAAGCAACTGTCATCGATCGGAATGATGGGAAGATCAGTACCTATCTATAACGGTTGGTTAAAAGACGAGATCGCCGTTTATAGTGGCAATTCGGAGGATGTATCCTTCAAACGAGATGATTGGGCTAATATTGTCAAGATTGTTAATTGTGGCAATAAGAATTCCTTCGAATTCTTAAGGGTCTCAACTGGTGAACTTAGGGAACTTAGTCCAGACTCAAAACTGGAAGTGATACACGCCACTGAGTTGTAATACACTCCTCTGATAGTTACAATCATGTGAATCGTATCTTTACCATATTATGGTTACCGCAATCATATAAATAATTACAATGACCATAATATTGTTAAAAAAAACTTGTAAAAATTTTGAATGGTTGCAGTATCTAATTATGTAAAACTCTGCATTCACATTGCTTTAAGGAAATTTAGGCAATATCTATGGTATCAATTTAAAATGTTAATGAATAATGTTTGATTTACAGCTCTATCTTACTCACTGGAACGATATTTTAAGGTTCGGAAGGATAATATCATTACAATATCGATGATAAACATATATAATTCCATATTATTAAAGAATATTTTTAATTTGAATTGGGGTGGAGAAGCGGGTCAGCTAATAACTTATAAAAGTCATGTTTTACACTTTAATTGTCTCATTTGCTTAGTTAACCGCAATCCTTATAGTATAATTATTTAGCAACAAGTTAAACCTATTATTGAATTGTATATTCGTGGAATAGTTTAACATAATCCTTAGTCTTGTTATTCTAAAACAAGTTAAACCAACCAATTAGCCATTTCTGTAGCTGCTTATTTCCTTATTTAAATTTAATTTTCAAATTAGTTACTAACTGAAAGCTTATTTATCGTTTGACATTAATGGGGATTTAATGTGTTAAAGTAGTTAAATGCCATTAATGTTGACTTTTCTTTATCAATTAGGTTGAACGCTCTAGTAGAGATATAGATGTAAATAGTTGAAGAAAAGGATGATAATGAAGAAAACTTACAATATTTTTATTTTTTAAATTATTGTAGTCACAATTATTGTCCACATTTATAATGGTTACATCTTTCATATCAATTTTCCACAATAGACCAGCTAATGTTTGTTCATAACGATAATGCCTGCAAAAAAAGAAATTGATTTTAATTTAATTTTAAAATTTAGATATAATTAATTATATAAGGTTACAAACAAAATATTTTTGAGCTGTATTTTTTGTTTCAACATTTAAAAACCGAAACTTCAAATCTAAACGTTATCAGATTTAGCACACATTTTTAATATTTAGATGATATAGAACATTTTTAGGGCTGGAGAGCACCAAAAAAATGGGAAAAGTTCAATATAATGGACATCCTAATGTCCACAACAAATGTTAGGAAAAATATATGTATCAAACAATCCTCATTTATTGCAGATTATAAATATCATATGAAACTACCAAAAATAATGATGGTTTTAATGCTAACGAAACAATGTTTTAATATTTTTTTTGTTCATACCACTTATTGAACTCAAAGGGGGAAAAAATATGTTAAAAATATCTGCAACACTAATTCTGTATCATTAATTTCAGCTTTACTCCTATAACATTTATATAGTGAGTTGTTATCCTTGAAATTGTAAAGAGTTATATAATTGAAAACACATTTTTTTAACACATTTTATATTTCTAGGGAACTGTTTAATTTCACATACATAATTTCATTCCTTTTCCCTTAGAGTACTTTAAAGGTAATATTTTATATTACAGCACACCTATGATGAGCTATAAAGCAAATACATTATGTATCCAAAGGACATGTGTAAAGTGGTATCTGTTTATGTGGCACGAAACAATTTAAAACAACTTAGTTACAGAATTTTATTGCAACATTTGCTAATTTGTGGGAGGTTTTTTGTTTAATGTTGCTTTCACTTTATATGAAAAGCTAGACAGTCGCTTTTACTCAAGGCCATTAACCCGGTTTTCCTTTTTTCATTTGGCTTAAATAGCAGCTTCAATTAAATTGTATGTGAAAAGGCTTTATTATGTAATTATGTATTCAGTACAATTGAAGAATTTGTAAGATACAGTACCTTTTTATAGGATGTCTTAAAATGTTTAGATTATCTTTTATAGCACTGAATAAACACCAATTTTTGACCTTGGGTTTTTCGAGTCCTTTGGACATTTTAGTTTATTTTTAATTCGAAAAACTTGCGATTTTATTCACGATCTGTCCATCAGTTCGTCTGTATGTTGAAATCAACATTCCATAGCCTTCAAATAACTTACATACATGATTCATATATCAATATATCCGCTATAGACACGGTTCGGTTGTTATTTAAAATCGAAAAATTTGCCCAACAAATGTCTGAGATATAAGGAAATCTCGATTTTTTACATATTTTTGATCTATATCTACGGATATCCAATGGTCAAAATCGGGAAAAAATTTTTTTAACTCGAATTTTTTTTTAAGCAAACAATTTTTTTTGTCATAGGATTTTTTTAAAAAATAAAGAAATTTATAAATTTTTTCACTAATAAATTAAAAAAATAGTTTTTTTAAAAATTATTTTTTTTTTTAAATTTTTTTTACCTAAAAATATTTAAAATGTTTATTTTAAAGTATAATTTGGTGAAGTGTGTATATAAGATTCCGCACAGCCGAATATAGCTCTCTTACTGAGTCTTATATCGGAGCTATGACCAATAAAGACCGGTCAAGCCCGACCATATAATACCCTACACTAAGTAAAAGAGCAAACACATTTTTCTTTTAAAATTTCAATAATTTATATTTTTGAGTGATTTTCGGAAGTGGGCTATGACCAATTATGGACCGATCACCATGAAATTAGGTCGTGTGATTTACGTCTATATTAAAGTTAACTATGTTGAATTTTGTGTGTATACCAACATTTTAAAGCGATTTATGCACGTTAAAGTGATTTTCGGAAGCGGGTCTATATGGGAGCTATAACTAATTATGGACCGATCGTAACAAAATTTGGTGACATGAATTTTGTGTATATAAAACTTATTTGGAGCGGAATTTGTGGAGATACATATATAAATTAAACATTTATGACCGATAAAGTCCAATTTCGGGAGGACATTTGTATGGGGGCTAGGTGAAATAATGGACCGATTTCATCCAATTTCAATAGGCTTGGTCCTTGAGCCGAAGAAATAATATCTACCAAATTTCATCGAAATATCTTCAAAATTGCAACCTGTACTCTGCGCACAAGGTTTACATGGACAGCCAGCCAGCCGACCAGACGGACGGACGGACATCGTTTAATCGACTCAGAAAGTGATTCTAAGTCGATCGGTATACTTTAAGGTGGGTGTAGTATTTTTGGGCGTTACAAACATCTGCACAAACGCATTATACCCTCCCCACTATGGTGGTGTAGGGTATAAAAAGCGAATTAAATCTGTAACTTCTAAACGGTTAGTCCGATTTGAATGAAATTGGACATACGTGAAGATGCTATGGTGTAGAGTTTAAATTTAGAATTTGGACCTCATGAGGCCATCAGGGGCGTGGTCAGAGGTCCAGAAATTAGGAAACTTCGGGTATGTTCATTTATAAAACGATATTATTTCTTGATTTGTGTTCCAATTTCAAAAAAATTACCTTGTCAAGCACTATAAAAACCTTCGTCTTAGCTATCAATTATCAAATATAATTTTTTATTTTTTTACGAAATATTAAAGAAAGTTCTTTACCGATCTTGTTGAAAAGTTGCTTCTGAATTATTATCTGATAGGACTAACCTTGGTGTAAATTTCATCTCTATCGGAAGACATCGATTTCAAAAGATGGTTGATTCACATGACATAAAATTCCCCATATGTCAAATAAAAAAGGAAAATTCACTGCGAAATAGTTTCCCATGTAAATAACATAAGGTGTTGTATATAAATGGATAGCGCATTTTGTCTATTTTTAAAAGATATATACAATTTTTTACAATTAAAAAATTCATGGAATACTTTTTTGAAAAATATCACACTTTATTGAGTTTTTGCAAGGATACAAATTTTTCAAATTGAAATAAAATTTTTATTTATAAATATTTTTAATGACATTTTACAGTTATATGTATAGATTCTGCTATTGAAAATGCAAAAATAAAAACAAATTTTGAAATTTTGTATCAGAAATCCCGCAGTTCCCAATAAAGTTTTGAAAAATCCCAAAAATTAATTTTTTTTTAGTTTTTTCACTATAACGAAGTATTTAAGAACATATTGGTATCAAAAATTTTCAAAATGTTTTTCAGTTAAAATATTTGATTTAAAGTTAGCTTTTCAAAAAGTATAAATTCCTTATAAATCTTCTTAGAAATTTTTTAGCCAACTAAAAAAAACGTATTTTTTTTTAAAAAAAACTAGCAAAAAATAGCCTTCTTTTAATTTTTTTAAATTCAAATGCATATAAATTTTATTTTTAAACAATTCTTTTTCTATTTCACATATTTATTTATTGTTAGTCCTATATAAGAAAAATAGAGAAAATTGGGAAATATTTGTACCCACTGTTATCAAAAAACTGGGTTAAAATTTTGAAAATTTAGTTTTCAAATGTGTAGATAATTGATATCTACGACAAGGTTTTTTTGTAGTGCTGGATAAGGTGTTTCAAATTGGAACACAAACCAAGAAATACAATTGTTTTAAAAATGTAACATACACGAGGTTTCAACATGAGGACCATGTTGAAAACTTAAACTTGACAATACTTCCTCGTTGCGCATGTGAAATTTCATTCAAACCGTGATAACTGTTTAGAAGTTTCAAATTTATTTCCCTCTTTTTTTTTCTACACCACTGTGCATACAGAGTTTAAATTCAGCTGTATGTAGGGTTTTTAATTTCCCGACTTTTTTTGATTGCCGGGAATCCGGAAATTTTTTTCTACTTTCCCGTGTACCCGGCTATTCCCGAAATATATAATGATACTTTAAATTAGGAATATTATAGTCAAATTTCATATAAAAACTTAGTGTTATAATTATTAAATAGCAGAGATTCGAATTAATTAATAAAATTTGAGCTTAATTCACTAAAATCTTAATCCGTAATTAAAAAATGTCAGCCTTTCATTCCATAAATCCATTCCTAATATTTAATTTTTTAAATTCATTCCAAAGCCTTTGTTTAAACTGAATTAATTTTAAAGTTAATTAATAATAGAATTTATTCAAACTTTGAATGATTAAATTTTTGATAAATCAAACCATTTACAAAATTAATTGAAAAAATGGTCTTAAACCTTTTTGTACTAGATTTTAATTGAAGAAAAATTTAGTCATTTAATAAATTTTTGATGCTATTTTGTTATGGATTTGAAGAAGAAATTTAAAGAAATTAGAATGATTCAATAAGAAATAAATTCTTTTTAAATTTTCATACGAAAAATCCGAAATAAATAATAATAATATGCAATTTATTACTCCCAAGATATAAGCAAAAAACTGTAAAAAACTTTTCATTGTTTTTTGGTGAAAAAAACAGAGTTCTAACTTGTTTTCTATGTATTTTCGTCAGTTTTTAATTCCCGGGATTCCCGACTAGAAATTGGCAAAATTTCCGGGAAATTTGTACCGGGAATTTTCGGGATAAAAACCCTAGCTGTATGTGAAATAGTCAGCTTTGAACCATCGAGACTGGTCGTAGAAGCCGATTTTTATTATAAGAGAAATAGCATACTTTTCCAGTTTTACGTTTGTGAAACTAAATTCTCCGAAAATAAATACACACTATAAAAACCAACAAGGATTTATTTTACTTCACAAAACTTTTTTCTACTTTTTTTTGCAACTTTAAAGGTAAAATACAATGAATCTACTAATAAAATGCAAGCAAGGTGACGAAAAAACTTCTTTAGAGTTATGAGCAACGTAAAAATCAAAAATAATCTCTAGCCAACTTTTTAAATATCAAAAAATTAAATAATAGTTATTACTGGTCTCTGGTTTAAACAAAACAAATTCCTAACAAAATAAAAAACTTTGCAGTTATTTCCATGATAAATGTACTCTAAAAATATTTTGCAACCTTTTAAATAAAAATAAAAACATATCATGTAAATGAAATATAAAAATATGTTCACTACTTAATAAGAAATACGCCAGCAATTATCATGAATAAGCCAAAAAACGAGCCAGATGTTATATAGCGCCAATCCAATTTTCTCAAGCGACATAGTTCACCATGAAAACCGCACAAAGGTTCGGCCAAGGGCGGTCTACCCTTCTGCCATTGTATGGGGCGATCAGTTTTAATATAACGAAATTCCTGGAATTAAAAATACCAAAATTTCCAACATAATAAATTTTCGTATTAAATTCAATTTATGTTTGTATTAAATAAATTGAATTTAATTTAACTCAAAAGAATAATGGAAACTTTAACATACAGGTATGGTTGACTGTTTATTGTAGACAAAGTATCCAACTGGCTGCATAGACATTTTTGCCAATGAATTGGCTGCGTTTACACTGTTCATGTCATGCTGCAGAGTAATGACAGTATAGTTGCCCTCAGCATCTCCATTACTATCGATGTGTACCTGTGAGGTGAGCAAAAGATAGAAAGGAATAAATAAATAAAGTAAGTAGATAGATAAATAAATAAATACATAATAAATATAAATGAGTCTGCATGTATATAAACAAGACGAAAATTTATGTGAGCAAAATGAACATAAACTCTTTTGGTCAAATATAAAAAAAAAACATTTAGATAAATAAAACAAGAATGAAAGTATAGTCGGTGAAGCCCGGCCATATAATACCCAACACTGAGTAAATTAGCAAAAACATTTTTCTTTTAAAATTTCAATAATTTATATTCATGGGTGATTTTCGGAAGTGGGCCTTATATGGGAGCTATGACCAATTATGAACCGATCTACATGATCGTTATTTATTTTTTCTGTTAAATTTCATTTGGATAGCAACATTATTATGAGATTTATGCTCGTTAAACAGATTTTCGAAATTGGACCTTCTAGGAGAGCTATTATGAACCATCGTCATAAAATTAGGTAGCGTGATTTCTTTCCATATGAAACTTATTTATATTAACTTGTTTTTAGATACAAAGTTTTTAGGAGTTTTACGATCGTTAAAGTAATTATCGGATGTAGATGGGAGCTATGGTCAATTATAAGTCCGTCACTTTTTGAATATCCCTCAACAGGCCCTCTTTCAGTTGACTACTGTCAAAATTTCAACAAGCTGTGTCATTTAGTTTGTGTTTGACAGCTATTGATATCCGCGTGAATTGAGGAGAAAAAAGAAAAATTTGAATATTTTCTTGCGCCCGTAAAGCATTTTTTTGCGGGAAACTCCATCACTCAAACCAAGGTTAAGATTTATAAACCAATGGAAACTCTGCACCATCAATTTCAATGGGTTCAAAAGGGTTTTACATAATTTCATTGTGCCCGTACAAGTACGGAAGATGCCGAAAATTTTAAACGCCCAGTTGAAGTCTCTACACCCAAAACAATTGAAAAAAATCACATTATGTTTTTGGCCGATCGAAGATTGAAAGTGCGAGAGAATGTGGAAGCCATACGCATCTAAAATGGCTCAGTGGTTTTAATTTTGAATGATCACTTAGGTTTAAGAAAGCTTTCCGCAAGATGGGTGCCGCGTTTGCTCACAGTGGACAACAAACACAATCGTGTGACAACTTCGCAGGAGTATTTGTCGTTGTTAAACTGCAATATAGACGAATTTGTATTACTTTTTGAATGACATTTTCATCTCTGCCAAAGTGAAAGCAATTAGTGTTTGTGGCCTTGTACTCATGTCAGGCCATTAATAAAGAGTGAGTCAGAAAAAACTTTTACACACTACTCCAGCCAAAACTTTTCCTTGGTCCAACAAATTATTATTTTTTATACCCTTCACCATGAGAGACTAGTTTGTCATTCCGTTTGTAATTTCTACATTTTTCACTTGCGACCCCACAAAGTATATATATATATTCTGGATCGTTATAGATAGCGAAGTCGATATAGCCATGTCCGTCTGTCCGTCTGTATGTTGAAATCAATTTTCCGTAGCCCCCAAATAACATACAAACATTATTGATACATCAATATATCGGGAATTCTTCCGTCTCGTTTACTATTTAAAAACTGGCTGAGATATAAGGAAAAAACCTAGATTTTTGGCCTATTTTTGATCTATATCAGGATTATTAAGTCATTAATATAGACAATATAGATATCTAATGATAGATATTTCAAAGTCCATTGTAACGACGTATATAAATATTTTTTACCCGATTTTTTTTTTCATATTGAAACAAAAATTGAAAAAAAATTTGGAAAAATTAAAAATCAATTTCGAAAAAAAAAAATTTTAAAATTGAAATTTAGTTTTTTTCCAATTTATGACAAAACTTTTTTTTGGTGAAAAAATTCTGGTTAAAACTTTGTAATCTAGATATAGATTAAATTAAAACAAAAATTTAAAAAAAAAAAATTTGGAAAAAACTTTATTAAGAACAATTAAAAAGCAATTTCGAAAAAAATTTTTTTTTTTTAAATTTTGAAAAAAAAATTAAATTTTGTTTTTTTCCAATTCTTTTTTTAATTTTTTAAAAATTTATGACAAAACATTTTTTTAGTGAAAAAAAATTCTGGTTAAAACTTTGTAATCCAGATATAGATTAAATTAAAACAAAAATTTAAAAAAAAAATTTGGAAAAAAATTTATTAAGAAAAATTAAAAGCAATTCCGAAAAAAAAAATTTTGAAAAAAAAATTAAATTTTGTTCTTTCTTCAATTCTTTTTTTAATTTTTTAAAAATTTATGAAAAATTTAAATTTTTTTTTTCCAATTCTTTTTTTATTTTTTTAAAAATTTATGACAAAACATTTTTTTAGTGAAAAAAAATTCTGGTTAAAACTTTGTAATCCAGATATAGATAAAAATAGACCGAAAATCGATGTTGTTTTTTTCTTTATATCTCAGCCATTTACGTATTTTTGGGAATTTTTATATTAAAATGTTTAAGTTTTATTAAACTTAATACAAGTATAAAATTTTTCTGACTCACTTTTTATGAAATAGAGTATGAAAACCAAACTTTTTAAATGACTTTACACTGTATCATAATCGCTAGTATTTGTATGAATGCCTGTTACAACCGTTTTTTAAATTATGATTTAAAACCATTGTGCATTTGTAAAAATATTTTAATAATTCTTTTGTTTTTATAATTGCATAAATGTTTATACATATTACTATTATTATTTCTATAGAATTGAAAAAAATCACACTGCGTATGATTAACATTTAATTATGTTGTCATAATAATTATACGTCACGTACTTTTTTTGTACAAACTGAAAATGCAAAAAGGGCTTTACAATTCCACGAATTTCGGGAGTTTTGTTTCATATCATAAAACCTAAAATTTAACAATGATGCAATTTATTTCATTAATATATTTAATGAAAATATAATGAAAATCTAAAACTAATTCTTAGAATTGAAATACAGTCGACACAAAACTATTTCATATACAAGTCAACAAATAAAGAAGACAAGTTGGTGGCGAGTTACTGTTAGTGGTTTTGTTTAGGTGGGCATTGGTGACAACAATAATGTTTTTAAATTTTGTCTTATATGGATATGGATCTACCCTAATTTTTCAATATTGGCTGTCATAAGTAAGTAAAAGCTGGTATTTTTAATGGCCCTCAAAAAAGACTTCCATCCTCTAAGATGAAATGGTGTAACAATTAAAATTTTTGCATTCCGAGGGTGAGACGATTACTATTTGAATATTATTTTGATATCAAATAATGTTATTATTTATATCATTTTAAAACACACTCTGCGTATGATTTATATTTAATTAAGTATGTTGCCATAATAATTATACGTCACGTACATTTGTATGTTAATACATACAAACAAAATTGTTTGGCTGCACAATGGATCTACATGAGCTTGAGAATAATATTTCGCTATAAATGTGTAAACATTTTAATTTATTTAAACAACTATAAAATAAATAAATAATGGCAGGTATTTTTTTATATAGCCACCATCAAAAGAGATGGGAGTGTATAAAATAGAAAAATGGGAGGTATGTATATTGATTTTGTCATTCCGCTTGTAACATATCGAAATATTAATCGTAGAACCAAAATGTATATACATCTATTCTTGGTCCTCATAAAATCCTAAGATGGTATAGTTTTGTCCGTCCGTCTGTATGTTGAAAATACGATAGGACTCAAAGGAAAAGAGCTAGCCGGCTGAAATTTTCCAAAAAAAATTTATAAGATTTGTGAACAAATGTTAGTAATATTATTACTAATTTTATTATAATTCAACAATAATTATTTAATTCTTGAATAATTATTAATTAGGGATGAAATATACAATTAGATTTATAGGAAAAGGATCAGAAGCGATCTTTTCCTAAAATAAAAGAGAGAAACCAGGGATTGGTTGTAGATGAGATATTAGGGATACATTGTTTCTTAGGAAACACGAGATATGGATTTTTGTTTCTTAGGAAACACGAGATTGGTAGAAGTTGTTTCTTAGGAAACACGAGATGGGAATAAATCTTATAGGTCAAGATGAATAAGAGATTACAATTGTAGTTTGATTCCAATAACTTACATGTTATTTAATAATTTATTTAAAAATTCTGCGATGAGATCTGTGGAGTCTTCTGGTTGAGATGTCCGTGCGTGTCAGCTTCAAATCGGTAATAGTTTTAAACTTAACTTATTTCAAATTAAAGTTCTCAACCAAAAGACTCGTTAAAATATGATACAAAAATTCATTTTACATTATGGAATATGAATACAAAAAGAAATCACATTAATTCATATTGTTACGAAATTGTACTTGAATTCAAATATAACGATTTTAACGGCTGATTTAAAGTAGCAGTGCCCAAACATTAACATATCTGTGGGCATTATTAACATTGAATAAAAGCTTTCAGTTGACCATTGATCGTAAGTATGGCAACGCTGTTTGCTGCGACCGTATATTCGAATTCAAATATTCATCTAAAGAACATTGTAGAAAGTACACCACAGATGGCGTATGTATTAGAAAGCTCTAGACAGTTAAAGAGCAATCTAGAGTGCAGATGGCAGTGTTATAAATAGTGGCAGAGGTTGCAGTCGTTAGTGAGTTTATCAGAGACGCTTTTCGAATAAACATCAACTGAGTGCTGTGTTTTTCAAATGAATTCGTGTACATTAGAAAGTGTGTCTGTATTTCTACGAATTTATAAACGTGTATAAAAAACGTGTATAATTCTGTTGTTGTACATTTTAAATAAATAAAGAGTTGTTACAATTTTCAAACTACTAAACGGCTTTTATTTGCAATCAAAACTATCCGGTTTATTTAAAGGAAATAAACCAACGTTTTGAAAAGGTTAATACGTAACAATATTAAAAAATATTCGTATTAGAAATTTAATTTCAATTTGATAAAAGTATTTCTTTGTTATATTTTTGAAAAACAAACAAAATCTCCTATCCATTGATATATAACATGTATATTAGGGAAAACTTCCGTCTGTATGTTGAAATCAACTTTCCGTAGCCCCCAAATAACTTACACACATGATTCATACATCAATATATCGGGAATTCTTCCGGCTCGGTTGCTATTTAAAATCGGCCAACAAATGGCTGAGATATAAGGAAAAAACCGGGACAACCTCGATTTTTGGCCCATTTTTTATCTATATCTGGATTACT
The DNA here is from genome assembly GCF_958450345.1 of Calliphora vicina. NCBI lineage: Eukaryota > Metazoa > Arthropoda > Insecta > Diptera > Calliphoridae > Calliphora > Calliphora vicina. Next base: position 26,632,578 of record NC_088781.1, read on the forward strand.
AAGTCATTAATATAGACAATATGGATATATAATGATAGATATTTCAAAGTCCATTGCAACGATTTATATAAGGTTATAGTAAGTTGGACCTACAATGGGTCAAAATAGGGAAAAATATTTTTTAACACGATTTTTTTTTCATCAAAATTTTTTTTTTTGTTAAAAATTCTTTTTCCAAAATTTTTTTTCATAAAAATTAAAAAACAATTTGGAAAAAAAAAATTTTTAAAAAAAATATTTTTAAGTATAATTTGGTGATATAGCTCTCTTACTTGTGTTCTCTATCACTGTGCGCTGTTAATTTTTTTTTACATTTTTATATTTTTTTTCAATAATTTTCCCAAAGTTAGATGACCTAAAATAACAAACCCATATATGTTTCATAACATGAAGCTTGTATTTAGTATTATTTTTATCCTTTAAAAGAACTTTTGTTGGTTTCTAAAATTTTAATTTTACTTTTTAGTTTTTACATACATTAATCAAACTCATAAGTAGGGGGCGGATTTATATGCAAATGCATGTTTTTTCTCGAACGTCCAAATACAATGTAGACCAATTATCTATACGAATCGCATATTTTGCTTTAAAATGGCATCGATTTGTTAGTGCATATTTTATTGATAATGCATATTTTGTTATATTTTACTTCAAAATGCATATTTATATGCATATTATCCAAGTTTTTAATAAAATTATAATTTTTATCGACAATGGGCAATATATTGTCGAGACACAAAGTTTTATTCGAATTGAGAAACTCGCATTAGGTTCTTTATTTCTCTATCAGCAATTGACGATTATCATATAAAAAATGTTGCTTCAAAAAAGTCTAGATTTTGTTCTAAGTATCAAAAATTCATTAAATGTATCGAAACCATTCATAATTGTTTTCATTGCAATTCTCATATAAATTTCGTTATCGAAAGATTTTTTAACTCCAAATACACAGTTACCGCAACTTACAGTCATTTCCCAGCAGTTCTAGGAGACTGTCCTGAACTAGTGATTTTCTTATCATTTAGGGTGACAACCGGTTACAAAACTAGCTACGTGACTAGTTATTTTAACACGTGCATATTGTAAGCTGGGGATTAATTGACCCTTTTGGATAGCTTACAGACTAATTTTAAGTAGAAATTTATATCCGGTTATGGCCAATAGGCTAGGTTGTTGAAAATAAATAAATGAAAAAAAGAAATGCAGTACACAATTTAAAGTAACTACACTACAGATTACATAGGGACACTTAAGTGACAATTGTCTTTACGCTAGATTACATATATGTATGTATATAAATTGGAGTCAGCCAAGTGATCAGATATTAGTGACAATTACTGTCTATAGGGAAACATTTACTACTTGCTTAACTGCTGGGTTATTGTGAGATCATAATTAAGGTTGGATGCTACTTTACATCGCGATCAAAATATTACCAAGATTAACTAATTAATATATTAATCATAGTTAATTATTTTATGTTTCTGTACTAAAATATAAGTGCATATTTTTTAAATTTTTAGGTCATATTTTGAGTTTTTTGAAGTATATCTTAGGCGCATATATTCCAATAATAAATGCATGAAAATCCGCCCCCTACTCATAAGCATTTGTATATCTTCGTGACTGAGTGCAGAATTTGGCAAAATGTTAATATAATAATACAAGTTTTTAAATATTTCTACCATATTAATGATTCTTGATATTTATATACTTACAAAATTGGCATGTGCGTTTCGAAGTCTAGTTAATGTCAACCAAAATGACATTTAATTGAACTTTATACAACTTATATATTGTAAATTTAGTATCATGAAGTATTTGCCACGTTTCGTGGTGTAATAAAACTCTAACAAAATTATATTAAATGTCAGTATTTTTCTTTTAGTAGTTTTCCGTAATTTGTTGACAAAAGCTTTTATCTATAAATTTGACATTTTTCAGTTTGGATTTATTATTCTCAACAAATAGATGAAAGCAAAATGGTGGATTAGATGAGCTGATAATATGTTTTCAACAATTTTGTATAATACATAATAATAATAACATGGTTTTGATAAAAATTCATATTTTTTTGGAAATATCTGAAATTTAACTCAGCCATTTATAGAACAATATTTTTGATTTTCAATAACAATATTATCATTACTGGTAAATTAATCGATAAAAACACATGCATAGACAAATATCGTAAAATGACATCTTATTTACAAATAGCCATAATATCAGTAATATTCATGGTGAAGATTTTTAAAACATTTCTGTTATTTTTATTCTTAAGAAAATATTAAATACCTAGTATACATGTACTTGATTTGAATTCTAACATGACAAGATATTGTTGACAAAAAAAAAAAAAAAAAAAAAAAAAAGAAAATAAAATTGTTGTATGATGACATGTTGTAAAGCAAATGCATATCATTATTATTGAAACATTAAAATTCCATAATGTTAACCAATGACAAAAACAGCATTAAGAGTAAACAATAAATATTTTATGTTGTACATATGACTACCATTTTAAATATAACAAAAACAAAATATTTGCAATACATTTTAAACTTACATCAAATCCTTGTATCGAATGATACGATCTATTAAATATGCGACTCATCACAAGGCGGCCATCATAAATGTCTCCGCCCATTTGTAATACTTCGGTTAGAGCCTGGGCGTAAATTGTCACACTGTCATATAAATGCAGACCATAAATTGGTACCTGTTAGAAATAAAGAAATAAAATATAAATATTAAATCTACCACTCAAAATGGCATGAAATCATCACTGCAATACATATAATAAAACATGTGTAAAATTTTCGTCGCCTAAAATTAAAAATGATGTAACATAATTTCAAAATTTTTTAAAGGGATTGCAAAATGAAAAGCTGCTCTGATATAAACCTTATTTTTCCTATTTAATCTTTAAACAGAATGACACACACATTTTAAAATTCAGTCAATTATTCAGTTAAAGTCAATTTTCTAAAGACCCCAGATATCTTCGGGAAGATTCCTATTTAAAATCATTCCTATAGCAAAATCGGTCCACAAATGGCTGAGATATGAGGAAAAAACCAGGACAGCCTAGATTTTTGACCTATATCTGGATTACTAAGTCATTAATATATACAATATGGATATCTAATGATAAATATTTAAAAGACCTTTGCAACGACGTATATAAGACCATAGTAAGTTTAACCTACGATGGGTCAAAATCGAAAAAATATTATTTGTTCTCAGCAAAAAAAAATTTTAAATTTCAAAAAAAAAAATTTTTTTACAAAAAATTATAAAAATAAATTTTGTTTACCTAAAAATATATAAAATTTATATTTTGAAGTATAATTTGGTGAAGGCTATATAAGATTCGGCACAGCCGAATATAGCTCTCGTACTTATTTTTGTCAACTTTGTTATTTTTTAAGTTATTCATCATTATCTATCAATTATACGATTTTGGTATTTTTGTTATTATATTGTTTTGCATTTTAGCTGACGATATGCAATCATTGTAGACATAAATGTTTGTCAAATGTACATACAAAGTAAATAAAGCTACACATGTATTTAGCAGAATTACCTAGATTGTGATGCCCTTGAAAAAACAAACATTTAAATTCATGGAATTTAAAATGAATCATTAAAAAGTATTTAATTTAAATACCAATATTAAATAAAGATTGATGACATTTTTCATTGAGATTCACTGAAAATTCTTTAAACAGTTTGTTTAGCTTGAGTTCAAATAAATCAGATTATTGTATTTAGCGGTTTTAAGTAGCTGCATTAAATTTGAAAATATGGAACTTTTTTTTGAAGATTTATTTTAAGGAGACATATGTTCACATTTTATGGATTTACTTTATATGTTATCATAAAAATCAAAGGGTGGCATATTTTTCACAAACATTTTTGGAAGTTGGGCAATTGATGTACATATGTGCTGTGGTTAAAATGTTGTAATTTAATGATGTAAAAATATGCTACTTGTCATATTGCAGACATTTAATTGAAGCTTTAATGACAATGGGCTGTCAAAACATACAGCTGTATAATATATCAAAAATATAGAAAATAGTGACACGTGTCAAAATTAGTTATTTAATACACGAATTGTTGTTACAGTAAAATAATTTAATTACTTTAGTAAAATAAAGTTTAAGAACACTGATTTTAAACAAATTTATTTAGGAAATAATTCGATAGCTCGTGAACGATTGGAGATATCTTAATTGAATGTTACACAATCAGAACTATATACATTTTAAAGAAACAATTTTTCATCACTTGCGATGAAAAATGGATCCATTACAATTTTCCAAAGCATAAGAAATCGTATGTGAAGCCCGGCCGACCAGCCAAATCGACACCAAAGCCAAATATCCATGGCGCTAAGGTAATTCTCTGTATGTGGTTCGGAAAAAAGGGTCTTATCTATTATGAGCAACTGAAATCAGGCCAGACGATTGCATGGAATGGTAACCAATTTCCCAGCTTTTGGATAAATTCTGCTGTTCATCACTACCTTCTATGACTGCACCGTTCTAAAACAAAGTAGACTGGAATACCTCGGAATGAATCGCATTTATGCTCTCGGCTGTCTCAATGATGCGCCACTGATAGATCAAATCATATTTGCCAGGAGTACGGGTTAGTTTAGACGTAAATTGTATTGGAACTTAACTAAACTATCTTAAAAATGCGGGATTTTTTAAAATGTTTTAAACATTTGTACAATATGAATTAATTCAAAGTATTGAACATTGTTAGCTATGACCTTTTCCCATGCTTCCGGCAACATATGAATTCCGAGCCAAAAGAACTGCTCATATTTTGAGGCCATGAACTAATCAAGACAATTTCGAATACTCTGTTCCAAACTGAATCTTATCCCAGACAGATCATTCTGCAATGATCGAAACAAAGAGTAGTCGGACGGGGCATGGTCTGGACTATAAAGCGGGTGAAGCAAAATATCCCAACCACTTCATTCTAAATACATTTTAACGGGTATTGCAACATGTGGCCGAGCGTTGTCATGTTGGAATATTATGATTTCATGTCTGGTCTCATATCCTGGCCTGATTTTTCGGTTAATAATCGGTTGCGTTCGGTACAGATTCCATGTGATGGTACGGTCAGATTTCAGGACCCTTTTGGTTCCACCAAATATACAAAGTTATATTTGGCCTTAGTGTCGATTTGGCTGCTTGATTCGGTGCAAAAATGATTTTCTTTTATAGATTTCATGCATAATTTCGGACATCAAAATCGTATTTCAAGGTCTCTCGGCTTCAATTTGTATGGTACCCAATATCCCTGCTTTTGGATGAATACCGCTGCTTGAATAGCTCCCAATGATTTTGCAAGCTCTCGTTGAGCTTTACAACAATCTTCATGGAGTCTCGAATTCTTGGTCTTCAAACTTGTTTGGCTGGCCTGGACTATCTTTGTTTTCCGTGTCAAAATTACCTCTTCTGAACGGAACAAACAACCTCTCGCACGTTGAAACCGATAGAACATAATAACCATAAGCTTTGGTGAGCAATCGGTGAGGTTCAGTGGCACTCTTTTTCAAATTTAAGAAGTAAAGCAAAACTTCCCGCATATGGCGATTCGTTGGTACAAATTTCGAAAAAAGACTTTGTTGTTTATACTATGTGAGAATAAATGACAGATATGTATCCTTAAAAATGACATATAAGTTATTAAAAACAAAAACGGCGTTCAACTATTGTAAATTCCGTATACATCCAATAGTATCAATTAATTTCTCCTCCATGCTGCAAAACAAAAATTTTAAAACCAATTTGAATATTTTGCTGAATTTGTTTTGGTGAATTTATTATGTATTTCATAGAATATCACATTCAAAATTATTGGAATTTTAATAAAATTGTAGCTCTCCAGAGACGCGATTTCAGTAAAATTTAATTTTTAAATGGAAATAGAAATTTGAGCTGTTCAACTGAATTTTTTTTTTCATAGAAACTGAGTTGTGGGTACATTTCGCAAATGACAAAGGGTATTAAAAATTTGTTCCAGTCAAATTTGTATGCATATGAGTGTTATTACATGATTACATGTCAAACAAAAGATGACATATTTTGTGTTATTTTGTACATACAAATAACCTGCAGCACTTGGATTGAGTTGAGTGTTGATACAAGCCCTAGTTAGTTTACTATCTCTAGCATCCCATGTAACCTAGCGAGAAGACAATTGTCACTTAAGTGTCTCTTAGTAATCTAAAGTGTAGTCACTTTTAACGTTTATTTAGTACTGCACTTAGAAAGTAGTTATTTTACCCACCAGATGTAATCTATTGGACAGTTGTCGGAGGAAGGTTTGTTTACAAGCAATTGGTTATTACACTGTCTATGAGATGTTTTTTTAACATAATATTTGAGCAGTTTTAAGACAGTCTCACTTTAATCCAAATGGGTCGATTTACTTCCTGCTTAGGAAGTAACTAGTCATGTAACTAGTTGTCACTCTAAATGATATTAAAAATCACTGGTTCAGGACAGTCTTCTAGAACTACAGGGATCTGTCTGAGTATGAATGTGAGTGTGTAAATTTAAATTCATATATACTATATATATATACTAGTATATATGGGAGAGCATGTGTGTGATATAAAAAAGTTACTTACCGAAATGTTGTCAAATACACGTTCATGATATGGTACTAAAAACGGATGTTTACGAGCATATTCCTTTATTTTACTACATCTTTCCCTGTAAATTGTTAACATTAAAGAAAAGAAGACAAAAAACACATAAAAATGCGCATTAATAAAGCAAACATTTAAAAATTACCACCCCCCGCAGGAGGTTTTCTTGTTATACATAAAACATAACATTAAATTTTCAAATATTCATCTTTAATTATTAAATTTATTTTCTCTGGACACTAAAATTGTACTTGAAAGAAATCTGCACAGATATTAAATGATGTATGATAAATTTGATGTATCTATCTACATGTGTTTTATATTTACACTTTTAAATAAAATCATTGATTGATTACACTGTGCAACAAGACCAATAGAGTTTTAGATGTTTTTGATTTAACATTTGTTTGAAATTGTTTTGAATATATAATAGGGAAGATAAGAAGAATTTTGATAAAAAAAATAGTTTTTATTCCTTTAGTCTTCTGAAAAAAGTTGACCTAACTGAACTGAAAATTACTATTTTGCACGCCCAAAATAACCCTCCCTTATGATTTTTTATATACTATGTCGTTACTTAAAGCTTGACTAATACATTTCGCATTGTTTATTATTTACTAACAGCTACATTTCTGTCTTTGTTTATTTTTGAATCCGACGTCAAATTGTAGAAATGACATCTGGAATCTAGGATCATTCACCTCATTCACCTAGGATCATAAAACCTGTGGCATTATTTTTAAATTAAAAAAAATACCTGTTGTTAACATTGTTTATAAGTATGACAACATTAACTGTGAAGCTCTAGATGAACATTGTGGGAATAGAACATACGAATTTGTCTGTTAGATTATTCATGAGGTGCCTAGAAGATAGCATTGTGTATATAAATATTGTAGTAACAATTGTAACAAAGCTTGTTTATTAATGACATTTAAATTGGGTATTTTTTATGAAGTGGATATAAAGTTATTTTATTTTTTAACATAGTCTCCTTTGAGCTGATGATTTCATCTTTGGAGTCAAATCTCTTTCCGCCGGGACATTTCTTCGGGTTTGTAGACAAGAAATAATCACTAGTTGCTAAATTCAGAGAATAGGGCGGAAGTGGGAGCATTTCGTAGCCTAATAGAAACCCGATTGTGAGCAAACGCTACCGCCATCTTGCGGAAATCTTTCTCATACCCAAGTAATCATTCAAAATTGAAACCAAATGTGACTTCCACTATCTCTCGAACTTTCAATATCCAATCGGCCAACACCATATCGTGATTGTTTTCAATTATTTCGGGCGTAGAGCCCTCAACTGGGCGTCTAAAACGGAATTCAGTAAACCACTTTTTTTAACCATTGAACTTGATGGTGCACTGTATTTTATTTTGACAGGAATCAACTGACAGATGCTTTTTGATTTGTTTTCATATCAGATAATTTGCGGGTCATTTCATCATTATTAGAAAAATATATCGGACAGTTTTATCCGCTGATTCACAAAAAGTTCATCATGGATCAAAATCTTAAAGAAAAAACAAATATTTTCCCATAATCGTCTTGTATATATAAAAATGGAAGTGTGTATGTATGTTCCGTATGGACTCAAAAACGGTTGGATCGATTTTGATAAAATGTCCAGGGTATCTATTAAGTCAGATTTCTGATTTTTCTTTTGTGTTCGGAGGGGTGATTTATCTATATATATAAAAGTGAATGTGTGTTTATATGTATATATGTATATTTATTGATTTGAAGTCTATAGACGGCTAAACGGCTAACCAGATTTGCTTGAAATTTTGACTGTATGTTTTTCTATATCTGGAAGGAACAATAGGATATTTTGTGTTTTGAATTTTCAAGTGGGTGGTACCTCCCATACAAAGTTAATTTTAAATATCAAATATTTTGGAAACTATAATAGCTATAGTCCTCGAATTTTGCATGAATACCACCGTTTGTATAAATATTTTAGGCAAAAATGGGAGTAGAAGCCAAAGAGGGCGTGGCACCTCCCATATGATGATAATTAAAATCTATTATATGGGATACAATAAGAGATAGAGTCCATAAATTTTGCACGGTTATTCTATCATCAATATTAATAGTTAGGACAAGAATGGGCGGACTATCAATAGTGGGCGTGACACATCCCATACAAACTAAATACTAAAAATCATATCTATGTGTATAATTTTGATATGTAAAGCAATGAAACTTTGTATGAATTATATATTTAGGCCAAAAATGGGCAAACTAGCAAAAGTGGGCGTGGCACCTTCCATAGATATAATGACAAATTATATATAGGGAAAGCTATAGCAGCTATCAATATTAATTTTTAGTACAGAAGTGCGCGGACTACCAACAATATAAAGTAAATGTTAAAATTTGTATACATTTGAAACCCTTATATATGTATATATAAAAGTCAATGTGTGTTTGTTTGTATGTATGATTGTTTGCGTATTTGTAGTGGCACTCGACTTACAGTAAGGCAATTAATGAACAATCTAATCGTAGCGACCTCTAATCGGAGCTACCGAATTATAACTTCGGAAATGCCATTTGATTTTATTCGATTGCAGTTTCCTATTTGCTTAGTATTTTCAATGACAATTGATAAAGCTCAAGGTCAGTCTTTGCAAATTTGCGGACTAAATCTAGAAAATCCATGTTTTTCACATGAACAGAAACTAATTTCAGATAGACTAACCCCGATTTTCTCAATATCTGGTTATCATTTTTCGTAACGATAAACCTCCAATTAACATTTTTTTTTGTATGAGAACTGTCAGTTTATCGTCACGATAAAAATAACCAGAGATTGAGAAAATGGTGGTAAGTATATTGTAAATCTTTACAGTACTGGTAGCGAAGCACACCGGGTTTTAGCTAGTACACTATAAAGCTAATGACATAAGAAAACAAATTGCTGTCATTTCTTTTTTAAGGGCATAGCATGGCACTTAATCTGCTACAATTTTGTCATATGACCACCTCATCCGCCGTCATCTGGCTACAGATACTTAGTGTTTCGGGTGTGAAGTCAGATCAGGGGAGTCTGTGCTTTAGTTTTAGCGGTATTTTGGGGGGAGGTAAAAAAATAATTTTTGGAAACGTCATCAACTAACCTCTAATCCAAAGGGGATTGTATGGGTACTGTTAAACTTTATATAAAATCTGGTATACATGTTATAAAATAAATTTAACCAATTTTTTTTTGAAATTTTAAATTTAGGCTAATTGTTGAAATATCCCAAATCTGTGATTCCATGTACATATTCCAAATTATTCATATTATTTTGTTGTTAAGCCCGGACCAAATGTGAACTTAAGAGTCGAACCAAAGGAAATATTTTAAATTAAATATTAGAAAATAGGCTACGGTTATGTATCCGCCATTTTCAAATCGCTGCCCACGCTAACTATTAATAATTGCAACAATTACAATTTGAATTTTTATTACTCATTTAGCATTTATGAAAATCGAAACAAGTTTCTTAAATTTTTTGAAATTTCGTTTTAAAAAAATTTAGAAAATCAAAAATTTTAGACTTACTCTGTTTTTTTTTTTTGATGTCAAGTTATAATGGAAAAAATCATATTTTATATTTAAACAGCTATGGTCCAATGAAATAAAAAAAAAAAATTTTTAATTGGATTTGCTTTTCAACAATTATTTATTTTTTTGCTTATATTTTCAGCATTTGGTTTTAATATGACGGAAAACAATTTTAGACTTTATTACCTAAAATTGATAAAGTCCTGTAGAGGCGCCACCTTAATGCCCGTATTAACAAGAGCATTTGAAAACACTAAATCTACAATTTATATAATCACTGCTTCATTACAAATTACATCAATTGTTTCTATTGTTCTTAGAATTTTGCTAATCACATTTAATTTCAAGTGTTTCCAAGTAAATTACATTTCAATTTAAAGTTTGCCTAGTTTCAATAAATGTTTCTTTTTTGTTTGTTTGATTGATTTTGTTAAACCAATTATCAATTTCTCTAAGTGTAGCTTGGTGTTTGAATATAAATATTTGTCTCTTACATCATTTTCTGTTCACTTCTTCACTTACCGTATATTTGGATTTTGTGGATAAGACATGCTGATTTTTATAACAGAACGAAATGAGTTTTTGTCCAATGATTTGCTTTTCTCCTTGCGTATGTACGGATCCAAATAGTCTGTCAAAGATAAACAGAAAATCAAACAATATTACAATGGCAATAATGTTAAAAAAAACATGAAATCAAAATCCATTTGTAATCATTAAACATTGATTGAGAGCTGATAAAACAAAGTAGTAGTATATTTAAACGAGGATTGTGATGGAAATTGAATTTAGAAAAATGGAAATTTCGGGATATGTATACGAATTATCAAATTCAGAAGAGTAAAGTTACAAAAACTATGTTTTTTTATAGAAATTTCGTCCCTTTACAAATTAGCTAAACTGATTTCCTTTTAATATTTTCCTCATTTCACAACCCTCGCATAAAATAATGCTATACAATATTCCAGTAGCCCATCACTTACTTCTCTCCATTATATTTACACGTCTTTTGGAATCATAGATTTCATCATCAACCGATATGATAATATAGTCGCCATCCTGCAACAGCTTACGATTTTGCATGCAACGTACAAAGTCCACCATGGCAATGTGTTCGCCAATAAAAACATAAACTTTATATTTACATTTTCATACATCCATCGATTACAAACAAGAAATCCATCCATTCGAATAGAAACAGCAAATGGGTAGGGAAAGAAAAACAGAAAAGCAAGGATAAAGTATGTAAAATAAAGAAAAACAAAACTAAGGGAAATATTTTTTACAAAATCCACAAAGTTATACACAATTTCTATTGACATTTCCATACATATGATGAAATCCTAAAATGTTCGAAAAAACTACATAAATTCCGTTGAATTGTATATATTTTTGTGTTACGAAATGAAAAAAACCATATAGCGATATATTTTGTTATACCAAACTTTTGTTACTAATTATTCACTTCTTAAAGTTATGATCATTTATAATTTTAAAGAAAATTAAAAATTTGCTTTCAACTTTCAAGAGTTTTTTCATCAATTCTATACTCCCAAATGTTAAATTATAGCTTCTATCCAACATAAATTAGAACTACTAGACTTTGAACACTATTAAACAAAACTTTTTAATGTCGCGTTCAGGATCCATATATAACTTTCCGCCAAAAAGTATTAACACAATTTTAAACTAGAACTCATTATTGAAATATTTGCATTGGTTTTTTTACAACCTTTAGTGCGATTTAGCACGCGACATATTTTTACGTCACGTTTGTAATAAGGATAAGTTGAAGTAATTCAACAAAAGCTTGAGAATTCATGATGTACAGTGTGGCAGAATCAAAATATTTTTGAAATAAATCTGCCATTTCTAACTGGCTGTTCTGATTGGCAAGACATTTAAAATTGGACGGAATACTTGTGTTTAGATTCGTCGCAAAGGTATTATTATTATTATATATTATTATTTGTCAAAAACTCAAGTATCATAATACAATTTCATCGTCTAAACAAAATTTGTATTAGACTTTGGGGCCATTTACATTATGACTTTAAGTCATGACTAAAAATCATGTTTTATTTTTTGTACTAACAAATTGTGACATCTAAACAAAAGGCAAGTTTTCTGTTTTTCAAGACTTTTTTTGATATTTTGCTTTGAGCTCTTTTCTGATTGGTTGTTGATACGATTATATGCCAAAAAAAGGCAAACGTGGTTGACAAAAAAAGGCATCGTATAAATGCAAGGGGATTTTCGTAGGGGTTTTAAAAGAAAAACAAAAAAAAACGACATGACTTTAAATCAAAGTGTAAATGCCACCTTTCAAAAAATACGAATGATTTTTTTTTTAATTTACGGTAGGAACGATTCGTCAACAGTCGAATTTGTTACAAAATTAGTTTTTTAAAAATTTGTTTATTTTTTCATAAGTTTTTTATGTCAGAACTTCAAATATTCAAAGAAATTCGAAGACGAAAACAAAATTTCTTTTGTTACTGTAACGAATTGAATGAGCTAAAAGTTTTAGAAAAACATGGGCTAATAAATATTTAAATATTTTGTTGAAAAATAATCTTAGAATTCCCAAAATAGTAATTCTCCAAAATTTTTTGATTTTCCTCATATGCATCAATATTAAATATATGGGGGATTTCATGTCAAGTGAATCAACTTTTGAAATCAATGTCTTCCAATCAGGATGAAATTAGCACCAAGTTTAGTTCTATTGGATAATAATTCACAATTTTTCAACAAGATCGGTCAAGAATTCTCTGAGTTAGAGGGGGTCAAAAATTTACATTTTGGCCAAAGAGGTGTTTTATCTCATCCATGTAACTTATTACCTATTGTTCTTAGCAAAATGTGTCCCAAATAGTTTAGATAGCTATTTCTTCAATCTTTTAAAAACAAATTAAAAAATTTCACATATTTTTGCCGAAATAAAAAATTTTTTTGTCATTTTTTCCAAAATGGTCAATTTATTTAAAATTTACCATTTTCTTGAAGACCTTTTCGGCCGCTTAGTTGGATGCGAGTTAGATAAAGTATTTTATTTCGGAAAAAAATTTAAATAAATATGTATCCAAATTATTTGGGACACATTTTGCTAAGAACAATAAGTAATAAGTCACATGGATCAGAAAAAAACCTGCTTGGCCAAAATATCAAATTTTGACTCTCTCTAACTCAGAGAGTTCTTGACCGATCTTGTTGAAAAATTCTGTCTGAATTACTATCCAACAGAGCTAACTTGGTGCTAATTTCATCCCGATCGGAAGACATCGTTCTCAAAAGTTGTTCACTTGACATGAAATCCCCCATATATGTATTGGTGTTGTCACTCGAATAAAAATAATTCGAATAATAAAGGAAAAAATATATATTTTTTTTTCGAAGGAAAATAATTTTTCCGTATATAATTGTCGGTTAATCGTATACTCTACTAAATTTAGTATCAAGCTAAAATTTTAATAAATAACACTGTGTGTAATTTTTCCATATACGGACACCAGTACATGATAAAAGACCAAAAAAAGACCCGTTTTGCCCAAAGTCATGCACTTTTTATGGGCCCCCAAAGATTTGGGGCTTTGGTAACATTTTTGCAAAAAAAAAAGTGATAATTTTCTCAGGCTCATATCTTGTAAACAGTTCGGAATTTTGATTTACTCTCTGATTTTGATTTACTCTCAATGTTGTAGCCCTTGTCGTAAAGAAAAAAATTAACAAATTGCATTTATTTTTCATACATTTTCGAATCAATACACTGATTTTGAAACTCTTCGGAAAATAGTTTTTAAACTTTTTATATGATAATCACTGTTCTTAAATAATGTTTGAGAATTTTTTCTAAAGCATGTTAAAATTGTTTTCCGGCTGTGTTTCCAATAATACTTTCTTCCCTGTTTTTTATTATACCCTACACCACCATAGTGGGGAGGGTATTATGCGTTTGTGTAGATGTTTATAAAGCCTAAAAATATTAGTCTAACACCCACCTTAAAGTATACCGATCGAATAATTTTCTAAGTCGATTAAACGATGTCCGTCCGTCAGGTTGGCTGGCTGGCTGTCCATGTAAACCTTATGCGCAGAGTACAGTTCGCAATTTTGAAGATATTTCGATCAAATTTGGTACATATTATTTTTTTCGGCCCAAGGACCAAGCCTATTGAAACTGGCTGAAATCGGTCCATTATTTCACTTAGCCCCCATACAAATGTCCTTCCGAAATTGGACTTTATCGGTCATAAATGTTTAATTTATAAATGTATCTCCACAAATTGCGCTCCAAATAAGTTTTATGTATACAAAATTCATGTCACCAAATTTTGTTACGATCTGTCCATTATTAGTCATAGCTCCCATATAGACCCGCTTCCGAAAATCACTTTAACGTAGTAAATTCTCATATAGACATAGATCACACGACCTAATTTCATGGTGATCGGTCCATAATTGGTCATAGCCCCCATATAAGGCCCACTTCCGAAAATCACTCATAAATATAAATTAATGAAATTTTAAAAGAAAAATGTTTTTGCTTTTTACTTAGTGTAGGATATTATATGGTCGGTCTTGACCGACCATACTTTCTTACTTGTTTTTATTTGATAAAATTATATTCGAAAATTGACAACCCTAACATGTAAATACATACATATATGCAATATTTATAATGTAAGTATTTTAAAATATGCACATGATTGCTATAAAGAGATTTTCTTTTTAAAACTATATTTATGTGGGCATTTTCCTATGTCAGTTATTTTTTAAAGTTAAACATATTTATTTATAATTTACGTCAAATAGCAAATATTCATTATTTAATATGTACTACATATACATATATTTTATAAAAAAAGTGTTCGATTGCCAAAATCAATAACTTTATGTTTTTTTCGACAAACGAGTAACCCAATTTCAGTTGGGCGTTTTGTCAATTTATTTAAAATTTTATAAAAATTAATAATATGAATTAGATTATTTGTTTTATAAAACAAAATCACAATTTGTTAAAGTTTTTATTATTTATAGTAATTCAATACATAACAAAATATTTTAAGTACCTTGCTGACACCATCATTTCACTCTAATTTTGCCACAATAAATAAATTCAAATTTTTCAAAATTCAACTCTCGCATGCAATTATTAACTCTTTTGTTAATAACGTATACATTTAGAACACAACTCTAAATGCAACGTAAAATTGTAATTTATGCAGTCAAACAATACACATAGCAGCAAGTACAATGGTCTAAATTACATGTCAATCAAATTATTTACCTAGTAGATTGAGGAGCATAAATATCAAATGTATTAGAATCATAATAAGGGTACATATTAGGGTAGCTACACATTAGGGTTTTCGAAAAACCAAATGTTGAAAACTTGTACTAATTGGAATAATATTTGCAGGTTGCACATATTCTATATATTGTTATGAATTTGCACTAGCAATTTGAATTTAACGGTCGGTAGCAACTGCCAGCAACATTCATCGTGTTTATAAACATTTCCATCAGTAGAAGCTTCTACTTATCAACAATGTTGATAGCATGCGGTTGTTAGCATTGTTTGAAAGTATGGCAGAATTTATTGTTTAAACATTAACTTCGAAAGCTCTATAATTCGAATAAAGTAGTTGTCCGTTAAGAGCATTGTAGAATGTTCACGAGAGATAGCGTATGTATAAATAGTGACATAGATTGCAGTCGTTAGTTAGTTCATGATAGACGCTGTGTAAATAAACATCATTTGAGTGCCTTAAAGTATGCTGTATTTTCCAGTAAATTTTGTACATTATAAACGTCTGCGAATTTAGAAACTTGTATAAAAACACTGAGTGACTACTATTTAATTCCGTTGTTGTTGTACATTTTAAGTAAATAAAGAGTTGTTAAAATTTTTAAACTACTAAACGGCTTTTATTTGTAATTAAAAGTATATGGTTTATTTTAAGGAAATAAGCCAAACGTTTTAAAAAAGGTTAATAACATTACTGGCTGATTCAACATCACTCGGCTCATCCGCCAAAATGTAGAGACATGAAATTTTTTCTATAAATTCCCATCTCCTTATACAGATCCACTAAGAAGGGATATTTTAAAATTCGAATGTTTAGGGTGTAAAAACGGTTACATGTGGTAATTATATATCTTCTATACTAATACAGATACCAAAAACATTTAAAATGCATCTTTATCTACTTAAAAAATTAACAGACAGATGCTTTTTTAAAATTGGAAACCTTTGAGGAGAAAACGGGTAAAATGTTTTGGTACATTTTTGGCAGTATATTTTAAAACAATAAAAATATAAATATGTATAAAACAATATAATACCCTACACTAAGTAAATGAGAAAAAACATTATTCTTTTAAAAATATGAATAATTTATATTCGTGAGTGATTTTCGGAAGTGAGCCTTATATGGGAGCTATGACTAATTATGTACCGATCACCATGAAATTAGGTCGTGTGATTTATGTCTACATGAAAGTCATTTATGTTGTATGTATACCAACATTTTTAAGAGATTTATGCACGTTAAAGTGATTTTCGGAAGCGGGTCTATATGCGAGCTATGAGTAATTTCGGACCGACCGTAACAAAATTTGGTGACATGAATTGTGTGTATATAAAACTTATTCGGAGCTATACATGTATAAATTAAATATTTATGACCGACAAAGTTCAATTTCGGAAGGACATTTGTATGGGTGCTAGGTGAAATAATGGACCAATTTCAGCCAGTTTCAATAGGCTCCATCCTTGGGCCGAAAAAATTATACGTACCAAATTTTATCCAAATATCTTCAAAAGGTCGCGACCTGTACTCTGCGCACAAGGTTTACATGAACAGCCAGCCAGCCAGACGGACCGACGGGCATCGTTTAATCGACTCAGAAAGTGATTCTAAGTCCATCGGTATACTTTAAGGTTGGTGTTAGACTAATATTTTTGGGCGTTACAAACATCTGCACAAGCGCATAATACCCTCCCCACTATGGTGGTGTAGGGTATAAAAATGCCAAATATAAATTTGGTATTGGGACGCGCTTTTTGTTAGAACGCGGTTTTTGTTTTTAATAATATATATGTCAGTTTGAAGGGCACATATCTGCCATTAATGCTCACTTAGTTATTGAACATTATAGTGTAAACAACAACGTTTTTTTTTTGTTCGGAGAAAATATTCCATGAAGATTATTGTAAAACTCAACAAGAGCTTGCCAAATCATTGGGAGCTTCTCAAGCAGCAATTTCAGAACGGTTGCAAACAGCAGGATTCATTCAAAAGCAGGAAACGGGTATCATACGAATTAAAGCCGAGACACTTTAAAAGACGATTATGCGTATCCGAAATGATGCTTCAACACTATAAAAGAAAATAATTTTTGCACCGATTCATTACTTGCGTTGAAAAATGGTTCCAGCCATATATCCAAATCGACACCAGAGCCAAAAATCCATAGCGCTAATGAAATTCTTTGTATTTGGTGGTAGCAGAATGATCCTATATATTATGAGCTGCTGAAATCTGGCCAGAACATTACAGGGAAACTGAACACAGCTGATTCGTTTGAAGCGAGCATTGGCCGAAAAACGTTCAGAATAGGCGGCCAGACATGAAACTGTAATATTCCATAATGACAACACTCGGTCATATGTTACAATACCTATCAAAAGCTATTTATAATGAAGTGGTTGTGAAGTTTTGCCTCACCCGCTTTATAGTCCAGATAGTGCACCGTCAAACTACTATTTATTTCCATCGATATAGAACGCTCTCTATGGAATACGCTTCATTTTGGAATAGAGTATCTGAATTTGGCTTGTGTCTTTCTTGGCCTTAAAAATTATCACTTCCTATGTTGACAGAAAGATGGAAAAATGTCAAAGCTAACAATGGTTAATAATTAGAGTAAATTTTTGTTGTATAAATGTTAAAAAAACTAAATTTTTTTAAAAAATCCTATATTTTTAAGTTAATACTTTTTGGAAATTCGAACCCCTTAAGGATTTTTTCTTCAGCACATGACAACAGATTTGATACTCGTTTTGAGGTAAAAAGAAAATTGTTACTGTTGTGACACTGTATGAATTCAGAACTTTTAAATTCTAATCGTAGTTTTTGATGTTTCTATAGTAATGAAAGTGGAAACATTAACTGCTACTTTTCTAAATCTCTAATACAATGAACTAATAAATATGAATTTGGAAAATGTTATGTTGAGTTCCTTCATCGAAACATTAAGTTAGATGATATATAGTTTTTATTTTTATACCCTACACCACCATAGTGGGGAGGTTATATTGGGTTAATGATGATGTTTGTAACATGCCAAATTTGTAACATGCCAAAATATTGTCCCCACCTTAAAGTATATCAATCTGCTCAGGATCACTTTCTGAGTCGATTTCCGTCCGTCCATATAAACCTTGTAATCAAATTACAAGACTCAATTTGAAAGATAATTCGACAAAATTTGATACATGTACTTCTATTAGTCATAGCTCCCATATAATGCCCACTTCCGAAAATCATTTAAATGAGTGTAGATTTCTTAAAAATGTTGGTGTTCAAATACAATTCAACACAAATAATTTTATTGCAATTGGTTCGTAATTAGATTGGTGTAGGGTATCATATGATTGGGCTTCACCGACTATACTTTCTTACTTGTTTAATGGTACATTTATGTTTTTATATTAAAACGAATTTAGAAAAAATTAGACAAATGTAGACCTGAAAGACGATTGAACCGAGGCATGTGTGGGTAATTTTGTTACTATTGTAACTTAATGTAATTATATTTTATATTTAAACATCTATGGGTATTTGAAACAAAAAACCAGGTTTTAGTTTGATTTTTTTTAACATTTTATTTTTTAAAATTTTGTTGAAAATTTAACCAAAACAGAAAACTTCAAATAAGTTGTGTAACCACTAAACGTTATCAGTTTTTGCTAAAATTTTCAGCATTGTAATATAGTAACTATTTTCAGGGAATTTTCAGCATTTAAATGAAAAATTTAACAAAATCTAAGTAGTTTTTTCAGGAAATTCATTAAATATTAATATTACTATGTTTATATTACTAAATACTTGTGTACATAAAATATTTGATTAAATTTTTAAAAACTATGTTTGTATTTTTACACTGTAACAAATTTTATTAGGTTGTTCAAGCGTATTTGAACATGTTTATTCTTTCATATCTAATTGTATCTTAATTATTAAACCATCATGCCATATTTTATCAAACGCTTGAGAAATGTCGATGAAGACAACAGAACAATATTTATTTTCTTCAAACAATTTTCTTACAACTAATCTCTTACAACAGATCACAACAGGGGTGTTGTTGAATTTAAGCTGGGGGACCTCATGAGCCCCCAGGAGTCCTCAAAATAGGACTCGGATATGTTAAATTTTTAAAACGATCCTATTCCTTAGTTTGTGTTCCGAAATCTCCTCATCGAGCACTACTAAAAACCTCGTCGTAACTATCAATTTTCTCTTTTGAAAATTAAATGTTCAACATTTTTACCCTCCCTACCCCAGTTTTTTTTTTTTAAAAAAGGGTTCAAATATTTCCCGAAGAATTGTTTCAAAATCATTGTTGACTCCAAAGTGCTGTGGCTTAATTGGTTAGCGCGTTTGATCATTAAGCATGATTTGGTATTTGTGGCCTGGGTTCGATTCCCAGCCGCTGCCAATCAACAACATCAGTTTATAATAATTATTAGTTTACTAATAACTAATATTTATCACAGCTCCTTCCTTCGGTGGTATAACACTAAAACGTCACCGAAGTAAAATAATTAAATAAAGGTTGTTGGCTTGACTAAGGCGCCATCTCACCACAAGGGGCGCTGCAACCTGCACTAATAACAAACATAACGCGCAATTGCAGAGTTGTCAATTAAAAGCTTTTCTCCTCCTTTCACCACCTTTTCCTCTACACTCTATCCCCTTTCCAAAGAAAGTAACACATTCAATATAGGCATATTAATTGCCTGAGTGTTACTTCTCTTTTTAAAAAAAAAAAATTTTAATTTAAAAAATCGCAATTTTTTTGGGAAAAAATACTTTTTTTCATTTTTTGTTATCTAAAAAATTTCTAAGAAGATTTGTAAGAAATTTATACCTTTTGAAAATATTTTAAATGAAAAAAAAAATTATTAAAATTGTTGATACCCGAGGATCAGGTCCATCTAAAAAAACATTTTTTATATGAAATTCTACTTCAGGGCTAAAATTCTTAAATCGCATATACGATATAAAAATATAGTAACCCATTTTAGATGGCCAAATATGTTCCTAATTATTTTGTAAAGGGTTCCGATAACCCCACCCCTAGTATAGATATTATAGACAAAAAAGGAAAAAATCACATTTTTGGGATTTTTCAAAACTTTTTTTGGGAATTGCGGGATTTCTTATAACAAATTACAAAATTTGTTTTTATTTTTGCATTTTCAATAGAAAAATCTATGCAACTGTAAAATTTCATTAAAAAAAAAAATATTCTTAAATAAAAATTTATGTATTTTCAATTTAGAAAATTTGTCTCTTGTCAAAAACTCAATAAAAAGCATTTTTTATCATATCTTTTCAAAAATCTTTTAATTGAATTTTTGAAAAATATAAATATTCCCTATCCATTGATATAACATGTGTCTATCATATGTTTTTTACGTGTTAAATTAATTAAGGAAAACTTAAAATCTGGCAGAGAATTTACCTTTGAAAACTTCCTCTTTGCGCATGTAAAATGTCATTCAAATCGGACTACACGTTTACAAGATTTATTTCCCTCTTTTTATACCCTACACCACCATTGTGGGGATATTGGATTTGTGCAGATGTTTGTAACGTGCTAAAGAAATATTATCCCACTTTAAAGTATATCGATCGGCCCCGAATCACTTTCTGAGTCGATTAATCGATGTCCGTCCATTCGTCTGGTTGGCTGTATTGCCTATAAGTCTATTGATACTGGCTGAAATCGGTCCATTATTTCAAATTGGATTTTACCGGAATTGGATCCAACTCCGTATCTATTGCTTTACAGATTTCAAAGAAATCTTACTAGTAGTTTAGATGTTATATATTTATAACCATATTGAACCGATTTTGTTGATTTTAAATACAAAATACTTAAGACAATTGTAAACATTTTCGTGTAAACATAAATAGTTTCGGTCATAGTTAATTATTATATCACATTTGAAATGTTCAACTTTGGCCCACTGTAGCGCCGTCTATGCTAAAAAGTTTAGCTCCAAGGGCAATATATTTTGAAAACATAACTCTTCATCTATCGATGTTTTAAATATCAAAAGAATTTTGCCAATAGTTTAGATATTACATATTTATTACCATTTATATAGCATACCCAATATTTTTAAGAGGATGTATCATAGTTTGGTCTATAACTTTTTTTTTGTCAAACTGATTTTGCTGATTTTCAATAGCAAACTGTTTAGGTCAATGATAAATATTTTTGTGGGAAAATAATTAATTTCGGTTGTGAATTTAAGACGTAAGCGTGTTTTACACACACAGACCGAGATAGTTAATTTTTCACTTTTTTAAACTCTATTTTCAATAATTTACTGCCAGCTTTTGTTTCAGCGTATGTTTTAGCATATTTAAAATTTAGTTAGAATTATGAAAGAGAATTTATTATTTTTGTTTTTGTGAAGAAATATTTGCATGTTTCTGGCCTTCATACAGACATGTGCATATGAATATCCTGTAGTATGGGAGCTTCCTGTTAGTAATATGGTATTAGAAATAAAATGTGTTTACAATAAATTACATGTTAATAATAATAAAAAGGGGGAGGTACAGCGAAACAAAGTTTAATAAAATCTGGCTCTGTTAGGATATATCGAATTTTTAAGACTTCAGAGAGCTTTTGAAAACTTTGGAAATGAGCAAACATGCTAAACCAAAGTGTTTAGAAAATTATTAATATTTTGATGGTGGTAAATCTAATAAAACTGTATATATATTTTGGCAGATACTGACATTCCCAAGTACCCAAACATTAACCCTCTAACCGGCCAATTTTATATCGAGGTAAAATAATATACCAGGTTATTGTTTGAAAAAAAAAGAAATAAGTTGGAATAAAAACCAACAAAAGACAAGTGCACGTTCTTGATTATCACAATAAGTAAATTGTTTGTCTCTTTACACATATTTACCGTTATAACGGGAAAAATAACCAAATAAAGCAGCATTACATACATTTAACATACCCGCCTAAAGGCAGTCTTGCCGATTAGAGGGTTAAGAGTTCTCAAGTATTTTTATAAAAACAATCTTTCCCTATTTTTTTTTTATATAATTACATACATATGTATTTCCTGATAATTTTCTTTTTTGTCTTCATAACCACAATTGAAATTTAATTAATTAAAATATGTAATTAAGTTTGTTTATTTAAAATATTTCTTAATAAAATATTTAAAATATTTAACCATCAATGTCAACCGCCATCAACTTACTGCGTGTCGTTGTATAGGTTTCATCAATAATCTTTTGCATTTTGATTAAGGTCTTTTCGGTGGGTATGTAATCGGAAATTTCCTTGAAATGTGTTATAGTAAAATTTTCAGCCTCCGCCAATTCCTGTTAAAATAAAAAGGGAAAAGATAAACAGGTGAAGAATAAAAAAAAGAATTTATAACATTAATTAATACGAAGCTAAAGAAACAATAAATAAAATAAATAAGAAAAATACAAATAAAAATATTTTGTCAGACATATTTATCTGTAAAAATATAGCTTTTGCCAGACAAGCAACATTAATTAATTGCACTTGAGTTTCATGCAACATTTGTTGCCCTAAACGACAACCATTTTTAAGGCTGTTTTTTTGTGTTTTCTTTTGTCATGTGCTGCTAAAAAAAGTTGATGTACTTTTTAAATTAACTTTTTATTTATAGCCTTTTGAAATTCATATACCAGGGACGAAAGGTTAAAAACTAAATTGTTTTTGAATTATTAAACTTAGTAAGTTTAAGTGAAATGGAAAAGGTTTCCTTATAATTTCAAAAGGTTTCAGGATATTTGTTATATATACCTGGAAATCTACTAAATTTTCTTCGAATTTAGGAGCACTACTGGTTAAGTGTCTTAGGAGGATGTTAAATGAAGTGACTACAGCCTTGAGACACTAAAGTGAAAATTGACTTTATGATAGAATAATCCGATTAACTTCTCTTGGCATTACAATGAGCAAATATGAGTCAAATGAAGCAAAAACAAATAAAAATTAAAAAAAATGATTTTTGCAAATTTTTCTTGCTTTCCCAGATTTGTCAGTAATTAAATTCCAATCGAATTTTAAGTTAAAAATCACTTCAAAGAAGTTTGTAGTTCTTGATTTTATTTGTTGCAAATCATTCTTTCATGATCATTATTAAACATTTTAAAATCTCCAACAGTTTTAAAGAAAATTGCAAATTTGTAAAATTGTTCATAGGTGCGTATGATTAATATTAATTTAAACTATTTCTATATAAACTCAATTTTCAGTGGGAAAAAATTTAAATAGAGTTATGTAATGTTCTACGAATATGTTAAAAACAAATTAAGGAATATTATCAGAGGATTTGTTAAACATTTGCAAAACAATTTTAAAAGCTTATTAACTGTCTTTTGAAAAATTTTAGTGGAACCCAATAAATATGTCTGTGAGATACTATATTGACAACTAATTTCCAGTTAGATAACTTGGCATGTATTAAGGCTTATCTGCATTACAGAAAATAAATATGGGTCAAATGAAGAAAAAATATTCTGTTGTTTAAAACAATTAATACACAAATCATTTTAACAATTTTTTCTTGCACTCCCTGCTCTGTTACTAGTTAAATTCCAATCTAATTTTAAGTTATAAATCACACAAAGGCATATTCATACTTAAACCTTCTTAAAAATGTTAAAATCTCTAACAGTTTTAAAGAAAATTGCAAATTCGTAAAATTGTTCATAGGTGCGTATGATTAATATTAATTTAAACTATTTTTATATAAACTCAATTTTCAGTGGGAAACAATTTAAATAGAGCTATGTACTGTTCTACGAATATGTTAAAAACAAATTAAGGAATATTATCAGTGGATTTGTTTAATATTAACGAACATATTTTAAAAGTTTATTAACTATCTTTTTAAAAATTTTAGTGAAACATAATAAATATGTCAGTCGGACACTAAAGTGACCACTGACTTTAAGTTAGATTACTTGGCATGAATTAAGGCTTATATCTGCATTACAAAGATCATATGTGGGTAAAATGAACAACAAAAATATTCTGTTGTTTAAGAAATTTAATACACAAATAATTTTATACTTTTTTCTTGTACTCCCAGCTCTGTTAATAGTTAAATTCCAAGCTAATTTTAAGTTTTAAATCTCATCAAAGAATTTAGTCATTCTTGAACCTCTTTAAAAAGGTTTAAATCTCCCACTGTTTTAGAGATAATTGGAAAGAGGTAAAACTGTTCATAGGTACGTATGATTGATATTAATTTAAACTAATTTCATAAAAGCTCAATTTTCAAGTGGAACTAAATTAATTAAAGCAATGGAATGTTCTACTTAAATGTTAAAAACAAATTAAAGAATCAATGGATGTGCTTAACATTTACAAAACAGT
Organism: Calliphora vicina; assembly: GCF_958450345.1. Lineage (NCBI taxonomy): Eukaryota > Metazoa > Arthropoda > Insecta > Diptera > Calliphoridae > Calliphora > Calliphora vicina. The sequence continues at coordinate 26,657,507 of NC_088781.1, forward strand.
TTTAAGAACCTATGAACGATTTTTTCATACATTTTAGATTATCCCAATAATTTTGTCTGTGAGACTCAAAAACTGACCAATTCACATCTCTTTGCATTACAAAGATCACTTATGGGTCAAATGTTGAAAAAATATATACATATTTTGTTGTTTAACAAATCCATTTTTTTTTCTTGCACTCCCAGCTCCGTTAGTAGTTAAATTCCAATGTTATTATAAGTTGCAAATCACTTAAAAGACTTTAGTTATTCTTAAACTTTATCAAATATTTAAAAATCGCAAACAGTTTTAAAGAAATTTTAAAATTTGTAAAATTGTTCCTAGGTGCGTATGATTAATTCCAACTAATTTTGTAAAAACGTAATTTTCACCAGAAACCAAAATAAATAGAGCAATGAAATGTTCTATAAATATGTTAAAAACAAATTAAGAAATATTTTTACAAGATTTATTTCAAAGTTACCAAATAATTTTAAAAACTTATGAATTATTTTTGAAGAATTAAAAAAAATTATTTTCAAAATTAACATTTATATTGTAAACAAACAATACTAGTAAATTGAGTAGTTCGAACCGAATAAATGACATATAAAAAGGATACATTAACTACTTGTAAAACTGCTGGGATATGCACAAGGTATTCGCTTACTTATACATGCATCAATAATTTGTTTTGTTGAGTTTCTTACCTGAATGGCTCTGGCAACTTCTGAACCCCATACTGGCTTTGAGCTCACCACGATGGCAAATTTTTGCCAGTGAAATGCACTCAAAAGACTTATGACACTTTTTGAAACCTTAAGGGAGAAAGTAAACAATAACAAAGGCTTATAGTATTTATATTTTCTTTTCATTTCATTTAAAATCAGAAAAACTAAAGTCTGTTAAAGTAATGTCAAGAAAATACTTCAAATTAAATTTTCCTTTTTTTTTGCAATAAATAAATATTTGTCTATGAGATTTTCCATGCCATTTCAATTATTTTACTAAGAACTTACCTTGGAGGCTGGCGCCAACGTTCTGGCAAACGTATGAAATGTCTCCTTATTCGAGACAATTGAATCTGAGCATTTCTGTGAATTATAAAAATAAAATTTGGTATTATTTATGCTTACAATCAATACAAATCTAGGATATTTTTGTATAATATGATTGATGAAGTGTGAAAGTGTTTTAGATATGTGTATTTATATATAGTATATGTGAATATATTTAATATATTTGATATTAATTTAATATTACTTAGTTATTTCCTAAAGGCACAAACAATCATAAACTTGGTATATTTATAGATAAGTGTGTTTAAGTGTGTCTACACACAAGACAGGATAATGTGTTTATATTATTGTACGGTCCATACCCAGCTGGTCATGTCTAGAAGACATTCTTATAGATGGATACATAATAATACAAAGTGTGTCCAAGTGTGGTGGTCTAAAATAGTGACAATATCGCTCAATTTGTCGTTGACTCAGAAGACGAAAATATTTATGGTTAATAAATTAAAACATGACAAGACATTTGTTGTCGATTAGATGTATCAACTTTCATTTTGCCGTTAACGAAATTTGAAAATCTCCAACAGTTTTAAAGAAAATTGGAAATTTGTAAAATTTTTCATAGGTGCGTATGATTGATATTAATTTAATCGAATTTCATAAAAATTCATTTTCAAAGGGAACCAAGTTAAATTGACCAATGGAATGTTCTACAAAAATATTAAAAACAAATTAAGGCATATCACTAGAAGATTTGTTTAACTTTTATGAGACAATTTTAAAAGTTTATGAAAGTTTTTGTGAAATTGTTTAATTAAACCTAAAAAAATATTTTCAAAATAAATATTTATCAATATAATTAGGAAAATGACAAGTCATTCGTCATCGATTGGATTTAACTACATTCAGTTTTTTGTCGTTCATATTGTCGTTAAAGATAACTTAACATAATCAAGATTATGTCGCTGATTTTGTAGCCGAACAAGATATAGTCCTGATTGCGTTTGAAGCGACATAATCTTGAAAGTTGTCTATGATTTGGCCAAATGTGAAATGCTGTACTAAAGACAAAAATAACATGAAAAGGGCAATTAGATATCGGTCTTGTTTTGATATTAATAGGATTTAATAGAAGGCAACATTCAGGTCTTTGTTGCTCATGTTGTCGTTAGTGAAGATTTCTTTTACATTTTCGTTAAAGACAACTTACAAATCATTAAATGTCTTTTAAGATTCTTTTGACAACGGGATTTGTATGTAGTTTTCATTCCATACCAATCGTAATCAAGAGGCTTACTCTTAGTTGGGTCTGAAACAACATAATCTTGAAAGTTGTCAATTACGATTGTTCATTCTACTAGACATCAAGATTACATCTATATTTTTTTTCCTATCTGCTTTATAAAGGATAAAGTAGTTTATTTTAAATCATGTCACTAACAGAGTTTGAAAAAACACAAAACTTTAGGACATTGTCACTCAGCTTGTTATCAATACAGATGATAGAGTTTATATCTAAGATTTTGTTCCTCATCTGAACGCCATCAAGTTTTACTCAAGTCATCATAAAAAAACTAGGTAATTAATCTTAAATAAAATACATAATACACACATAAGCGACATAGTCGTGGCGCTTTTGTTTTGTCAATTGGATTTGATACAACACAACTAACAGACATTTGACACTCATCTTATTTCTAGCGTAGAATTATTTCTCATTGTAGATTAATTTAAATTCGAAAATCCTCTAAATCATTGTAGACTGCGTTATCTACGACGATTTGGTCAATTGGGTATGAATGTAAGCTGATGAAAACCACTCTCAAGAGCATGTCGCTTAACTTGTCGTCGACAGAGTTTAATAGTCGCTCTCATAATTTTGAATGTTGCCTCCTTTCGACATTTGTTCATGATAAAATCTTAAATATTTCTGAAATACAAATAGAAATTTCTGAAATACAAATGGAAATGGTGTAAAACCTTTTTTTGTGTCTCCTGTAAAATTTGTAAAAATTGACTTATTACGTTTGTTCACTAATCTAACTACATATTTTTATACCCTTCACCTTCGTGAGAAGGGTATATATAAGTTTGTCATTCCGTTTGTAATTTCTACATTTTTCATTTCCGACCCTATAAAGTATATATATTCTGGATCCTTATAGATAGCGGAGTCGATTAAGCCATGTCCGTCTGTCTGTCTGTCTGTCTGTCTGTCTGTCTGTCTGTCTGTCTGTCTGTCTGTCTGTCTGTCTGTCTGTCTGTCTGTCTGTCTGTCTGTCCGTCTGTCTGTCTGTCTGTCTGTCTGTTGAAATCAGTTTTCTGAAGACCCCAGATATCTTCGGGATCCAAATCTTCAATAATTCTGTCAGACATGCTTTCGAGAATTTTGCTATTTAAAATCAGCAAAATCGGTCCACAAATGGCTGAGATATGAGGAAAAAACCAAGACAACCTCGATTTTTGACCTATTTTTTTACCTATATCTGGATTACTAAGACATTAATATAGACAATATGGATATCTAATGATAGATATTTCAAAGACATTTGCAACGACGTATATAAGACCATAGAAAGTTGGACCTACAATGGGTCAAAATCGGGAAAAAAAATTTTGAACCAGATTTTTTTTTTAAAAAAAAAAAAATTAAAAAACAAAAAAAAAATTTTTTAAAATTTAAAAAAAAAAATTTTAAAATTTAAAAAAAAAAAATTTTTAAATTTAAAAAAAAAAAAAAATAAATAACAAACAAAAAAAATTTTTTTTTCCAAAAAATTCAAAAAACAACTGTAAAAAAAATTAAATTTTGTTTACCTAAAAATATTTAAAATTTTGAAGTATAATTTGGTGAAGGGTATTTAAGATTCGGCACAGCCGAATATAGCACTATTACTTGTTAATTTTAGTATTGACATACAGACAATATTTCGGCTTAGATTTTACCATTTAAAAAAATTAATTTAATGAATAATATTTTAAAAATTCTATTTCCTAAAGCAATTTTATTTTAAAAAGTAACATTTTGTTAATGAATTATGTATGTAGCTAAGTCAACGTTAAATTTCCACGAAATCTAATTATGAAATATTTCAAAATGCCTGTGTAAATGTTTCTATAGTTATACAAATATATTTTTGTTTAAAGTAACTAACAACTAAGTATGTACATAAATTACACTAGTTTACAAGGTTTTTGAATATGATTTCAACTTTATAAGAATTTGTTATTTAACGCCGACTTCAGGAAAATATACTTTTTGGTCTCTCCGCTTTAATTTGCAATGTACCAAATTTCCCTGCTTTTGGAAGAATCCTGCTGCTTGCAAACGCTGCTTGAATATCTGCCAATGACTTAGCAAGCTCTAGTTGAGTTTAACTACATTATTTATGGAGTAATGCCTCCATTCATTCATGGTCCTTAAACTTTTTTTTAAATTTCTTATAATTTTTCAAACTTTAAAAACGTAAACGATCTTTATAAATTTGAAAAATTATAAGAAATTTTTTAATGAGCTTTCGAATCCAAAAAAATAAATATTTCTGTGGTCGTATGGAAAAACTAATTAACTCCACTTTTTGAAATAACACCAAAAATAGAAAGTGCGCTTCATTCATATACACTGGTGCATATTCCTATACGCACATTACTTTTTTTTAAATGATTGTAAAAATTAAACATGAAAATATTTAGGGGGCTACACATTTGTTTATTAAATTAGTTAAGACTTCACTTGAAATATTGTTTACAAAAAATATTCATTTGTACTTTATTCATTTTTAAGTGTATTTTCCTATAAACGCACTTTAATTTATGGGCCACTGTAGCATTATTAATAATTTGTGGACGATCCTTTGTTACGGATTGTTTCAAAAATACGGTCTGGCATTGATTCCTCTAATTTTTTAAGCAGATTGGAATCAATTTCCTCCCAGACTTGTTTAATTCTTAGTTTCAGCTCTTTCACAGTCATTATGCTTTCATTCTGGGTATTATTTTCATAAATTTTACGGGCCATGTATCCCCACAAGTTCTCCATTGGGTTTAAGTCCGGACTACAAGCCGGCCAGTCCAACAGAGGAATGCTATGTTCATTAAACCAAGATTTCGATTGCTTAGAAACATGGATTGCAGCATTATCTTGTTGGAATATGCAATCTTCATCCATTTTTTCATCCATAAATGAGAGAAGAGCATCTTCCAAAAGTTCGTTATAAATCGCACTATTAATTTTTGTCGGAACAAAACATATTTTCGACTTGCCAACTGCAGAAAACGCTGCCCAAACCATAACACTGCCAACACCGAAATTACGTTTTGACATCCGAACATCGTTTGATCTCAAATCGTGCCAATAGCATGAGTATGAGTCAGGACCGTCTAAATTAAATTTTTTTTCGTCAGAGAAAATTACTTTTTTTCACTCATCTGTCCATTTCATATATTTTCTTGCGAATTTTAGACGATTTTCTTTATAGTGCTTTTTATACCCTTCAGCTTCGTGAGAAGGGTATATATAAGTTTGTCATTCCGTTTGTAATTTCTACATTTTTCATTTCCGACCCTATAAAGTATATATATTCTGGATCCTTATAGATAGCGGAGCCATGTCCGTCTGTCTGTCTGTCTGTCTGTCTGTCTGTCTGTCTGTCTGTCTGTCTGTCTGTCTGTCTGTCTGTCTGTCTGTCTGTCTGTCTGTCTGTCTGTCTGTCCGTCTGTCTGTCTGTATGTCTGTCTGTCTGTCTGTCTGTCTGTCTGTCTGTCTGTTGAAATCAATTTTCTGAAGGCCCCAGATATCTCCGGGATCCAAATCTTCAACAATTCTGTCAGACATACTTTCGAGAATTTTGCTATTTAAAATCAGCAAAATCCGTCCATAAATAACGGAGGTATGAGCAAAAATCCGAGACAACCTCTGAAAATTTCATCAAAAAACACAATGTATTGCATGCTTTGACAAAAAAACAACAAAACGTATGTTTGGATGTGCAAGTTTTGTGTATTTTGTTTTTTTTTTTGTGTTTTGTTTCTTTTGGCATTGTTGTTGTTTTTTATACAACTAAACGTTTGTTTGGTTGTGTGTTGGTTTTTTTTTACAAAAAAGCAACAAAACGTATGCTTGGTTGTGCATGCTTTGCGTATTTTGTTTTTTTTTGTGTTTTGTTTCTTTTGGCGTTGTTGTTGTTTTTTATACAACTAAACGTTTGTTTGGTTGTGTGTTGGTTTTTTTGACAAAAAAGCAACAAATCGTATGTTTGGACAAAAAAGCAACAAATCGTATGTGTGTTTTGTTCCTTTTGGCGTTGTTGTTTTTTTATACAATTAAACGTATGTTTGGACGTGTGTTGGTTTCATTGGCTTGCGTATTTTGTTTTTTCTTTTGGTGTTTTGTTTCGTTTGGCGTTGTTGTTGTTTTTTGTGTTCTTAATAAATTTAGGATGCTGTACGCTGAAAGTGGGCAATGTACATACATATATACTACTTATAAAAAATAATAATGCATCCACAACAAAGGTGAAGGGTATATAAGATTCGGCATAGCCGAATATAGCACTCTTACTTGTTTAGCATTGGTTTACATTTCGGTTTTTTTCATTTTATGTTTTCATCGTTTCGTAAAATGTGTGCAACGTGTTTGGAAGTCACTGGAAGATTCAATTTATTCTTTATTTGTGTGGAATTAAATTTGTTGCGGGTTGCTTCTTGTTTTATTAGGTTAAGTGTCTTCTTGTTAGTTTTGTATTTCCCTTTGTAGGTTTGCGAACTCCATAATTTTGACCTGTCTTCAAGAAATTTCGCACCACACTTTCCGAACGATCGATTTTACGTCCAATTTCTCTATTGGAACATCCTTGATCGGAAAAAAGATTCCTTGGGCATTAAAATGTGATGAAATTTATTGATTCAAATAGAAAAAATTGCAATGCAACTCCATAGTTTCTTAAAAAACAGAAAAATTAGAAGTTTAAAACGACGTTGTATAGAAAACTAAGAGAGAAAGAGCGAAATAGAACAAATTCGGGTCACAAGTTCTTTGGGTCCAAATTTTTAAAAATATTTTTGGAAAAAAAATAAAAAAATATTTTTTGAAAAAACTAATTAACTCCATTTTTTCGTTAAGAAAATGGTAAATTAATGTGCTGAGTCAAATAGTTAATGTTTTTTTCGAAAATGATTTCTAAAGTTGCCTTAATTCCGTGAAATATCCAAATAAATTGAAAAAAAAAAAATTTTATTTTCGAAAAATTAGGTAACTCCATTTTTCGAAAAAACAAGGTAACTGACATCGATTTTCGGTTTTAATAACCGAAATAATAAAATTACATAATAAAATTATGTTTTGTTTAATACCATGTTCACACGACGGCATTATTCGTCATTCACGCTCTCATTCGTCATTCAACCCCCAATTACGAACTGAATTACATGATTCGCCATACAAAATTTCAAGTGCGAATTACCTTGTTCGTACGTAATTCAGTTTGAATTACCTTATGAATTACGAACGAATGACTGTCATCTCTAATTTTTATCGATTATTTATGTATCAAAATCAGCTGTCCAAACAAAAATGTCAAAACAAAATAAAGAAAAAGATTTTTGTATTAAATAAATAAATTAAAAGAAATAAAAAGTCTGATTAAAGTTAAAGCCACGCAGCTCTGCCATTCTTTCAGCCCACATCTCTAATAAAGCTCGCTCGCTGCCCTGGTCCCACTTGCTTGCACTTTTTCTTTTTTCTAATAATTAAAATAATAATTAAATTATGTATATTAATAATGCTACAATTTTATGTTTTTACTTACCTTTTTTATCCATTGCCAAATTACAAATTTAAAATTCGCACCAAACAAACAAAATAAACAAAAAAAAAAAACAAAACATGTAAACAGAAGAAAAAAACAAGAAGAAGAAATAAATAAATGTCAAACTGAATTACGAATGTTGTCGTGTAAACAGGTTGATTCGCAATCGTAATTCAAAACGCGAATTAAGTAATTCAGACTGCCGTGGAAACATGGCATAATGCGCATGCAATTTAAACAATTATTTAAATTGTATGTTTAAAACGTTAAGTGTGTTTTTCTTGTGTTTTCAAAAAAAAAAAAAATGGAATTAGCTAGTTTTTATATACCACAGATTTATGCATGAGGTTAGATAAAAAATAAAAACAAATTTTTCCTAAAATTGTGATGTATATTTGGGAAACCAAAAATATTTTTTTTTGTTAACTTGTGTAATTAATAAACAACTCAAACTCATTCGAATTTAAATAAATTTCAACAAAATTCCATAAATTCTGTTTAATTAGTTGTTCATCTTATACATTTACTTGGAAGCAATTTAAACTATACCGACACATTAAAAACATTTTAATTATTTAAATGTATTAGAAACTATAACAATTCTTTGAATATTTTTTAAAGTTTGTGCATAAATAAAATCGTTCCATCCATCCATCCACATCCACATCCACCTGTTGTCTAAAGTGTGCATAGGAATGTAAATAGCACACAATAATAAAATTAATCCATTTCATTAATGGTATAATGTCAGAGTAGCAAAATAAATCTATTAGGTAAATTGGAAAATAAAATACGTTTGCATTGCTGGAAATGTTTGCCAACAAACTGAATGAATGATACATTTTCATGAAGGAATTATCATGGGCAATGTAACATCAACATAGTTAGTTTGAATTTGAATTTCCAGGAAAGAATTAGATGGGATGAGTAGGTTGCAGGGTCCGTCGCTGTTAGCGAATACACTGATGCCACTCCTTTAATCCATAGACATTGAATGCCTACGGAATCAGAACGAATTTCCGAAACATGCTTTTCTCGTGATGCATCGTTGAGACAGCTCAGGTCATAAGTTTACACTGTTTTAGAGCGGCACAGCAGCATTTAAGATATTGTACCGATTCTTTCTTCTCTATATCCATATCGATACATAGCCCACAAATGTCTGAAATATAAGGAAAAAAACGGGACAACCTCGATTTTTGGCCTATTTTTCATCTACATATATCTGGATTACTAAGTCATTAATATAGACAAGGTGGATATCTAATGATAGATATTTTAAAGGCCTTTGCAACGATGTATATTAGGCTATAGTAAATTGTACCTAAAATGGGTCAAAATCGGGAAAAATATTTTTGAACCCGAATTTTGTTTACATCAAAAAATTTTTCATATTTTAAAAAAACTTTTTTAAAAAAAATTAAAAAACAATTAGTGAAGGGTATAGAAGATTCGGCATAGCCGAATATAGCTCTCTTAATTGTTCAATATTGTCTTGGAAGGGAATATATGATTCGGTCCAGCCTGTTTGTAGCCTTTTAACTTATTTATTTCTACAATTAGTTATTGTGGTTTGTGGTTTATATACAATTTATAAAAAAAATTCATAATTTAATTTATACTTCGTCTTAAATGTCAGTCGGTGTTTGCTTAGCATGATACTGGAATAATAAAAATAACTGCAGGACAACTGCAGACGTATTAAGAAAATGCCTTAATACATACAAAGACAAACAAACTAAGGACTTATGCAATATTCAGGACAATTACAGCAGATTAGATTTGATTTAAGCGTTGGGAAAACTTGTGTAAGTTGAAGAAAATTCTTAGGAAAAAAAAACTACAGCAACTACAAATCTCACAAATATTGAGTTATAACGAGATGCATAGGAAAACGTTTATCGTTGACTTGACTGCAAAAAGATCTAAGTGCTTTTCAACAACTTTTAAGCAGAGAAAAAAAAAACACATTGGGATTTAAAAAGTTTCAAATAATCATTTGTGATAGAGCAGATATTTAGGAATAAATTGTTAATTGGAAAAATAAAACCCAAATTACACATGGCTCTATTATAGGCAAGATGGCGATATATAAATGGGTTATTTTAGTCATTAGATAGACTGAATTGTATTTAAGAGTTATGTATTTAAAACGGTATAAGCGACAGACATGTTAAAGAATGACGACCAATATTTGAAGAATACAGGCGTCAAAACCCAACAAAAGTCGAAATAAAGTTGAAACTATGTACATTAGGCAGGGTCGATTTTTTTCATGGAGCTTCATCTGCATCAACACAAATTCGCAATCAAACACAATTACACTTTCTTTTATATTTTGGTTTTTAAACCATTTATTTGCATCACTATTACCCTTTATTATGTATTAAAATATTATAAATTTTTTAATGTAAATAAAATTAAAACACACTTATAAAAAGCAACTCATGTTGAAATGCGTCGCGAATAATTTAACAATATTGCGTTGGCGATTCGTACCCGTTTGTTTACAAATTGTAAACGTACGGTGTCGAAAAAAAGTGACACCGTATGGTGTCAAAATGACACCAACCGTTGTCGATTTTGCAACGTCGTTTTTTCCTCAGTGTATTACTCTAGTATTATATATTTTCTATTAATATTTTTCTTTTGAATTAGGTACGCGGAAATCACAAGGATAACATTTTTCAAGGAAATTTTTTAACTAGATTCCGATGTTTCTAAAAGATTAAAGCAAATAATTATACTGAAATAGCAAAATCCTCCTCTTTTATTTGATACCCATTACGGTATAGTGGAAATATTTCTAAAAATGTTATACTTGGAATTTTAAAGTCCTCTAAAGAGGCCAACGATTAGGATGACGGGTGAATTTTTAAGCCCGATAGAACTTGAAATTGTAAAATACTAACACAAAAAGTAAATTTTAATCAAAATAATTTTGTTTATTCGCAAGATTAATACATGGTATTAAAATGATTTCGGGCATGTGGCTATCGCGCATTCTAGACGTTCAATTCTGGGCCACTTTTTCGAGCATTCGTGTTATTCGAACAATGTTGGCCTCTAAGGCGTCAATTGTTGCCTTAGAGGCCAACATAAACCTGTGACTTCATGTGGCCTCATAGGAAATAATGGAGAGGTGTCGAATCGCAATACCTTGGAAGTAAATTTACAAGTCTATTTCTCGAAATAAATCCATCCTGTTGAAACCACATCTCGGCTGTATCAATGTTATCCATATTTTCGAACAAAAAATCATTGGTAGCGTTGTTCAAGTATCAATCTATTAATGATGATTTGCCGGAGAATACTGAAATGTCAATTGAGCGCAGTAGTACAGTTCGTTTGACAGTTATCCTTTTCGTAAGTTCTATCGGGCTTAAAAGAACACCATTTACTTATTTTCATATGTGTAATACATACTTTCATATGTATGGTTATGGTATGGGTCATGTGATAAAAATGTTGTTGTACGGATATTTTTAGAGATGGAAGTATAACTTTTAAGTTTTGTCAAGTACATATTTTAAAGTGTATTCCACCAAATGATTTCCATTTAGTCAGAAACAGCGAATTACAATTCCCACGTTATTTCCTTAGTTTTATATTTCCATTAAAATTAGTGTCTATAAAATTCCTTATAAGAGATTGTTAAATTTATGAATAATTTCTTTTAAATTCTTATTTAAATCAGATGTGTGTATGTTAATAACTTGTAAGCAATACTAAAAGAGAATCTCACAATTGAATAAAATCTCGACTACAGTCTAAATTTCAGTTTAAATTGAATTATTATTCTGTTGAAAAATAAACTGTGTAGCAAAACCAAATAGATACTTTACATTTTTAGTTTGACTCACAACATTGAGGCATATTTATGTAAACAAGGCAAAAAAATTAAAGTAAATAACATTTGAATGAAAAACTTTAAAAGAAAAGAGAGTATAGTCGGTCAAGCCCTATTATATAATACCCTATATCTAGAAGGTGTTTTACTATGATCAAAAATGGACCGATATAAACAAAAAATTAGATTCTGCGATTTTAATATACATTACAACTGATAACAATACAATTTGTATAAGATTTATTTAGGTGATTTTCGGAAGTAGTCATTAAATGGTGGCTATTCAAAAAAAAAAAAACGTTTTGTGATTTGTTTTCTCATTGAACCTATTTTTGCGGAATTACCAATGAGCAATATACCGGGAAGAAATTTTTATGGGGGCTAGGAGAGATCATGGCCCGGTCATTCTTACCATTTTCAACAGGGCTTGTCCTTTTATCGTATGCGCAATGTGTGCAAAATTTTATGGTATTATCTGCAATATATTTATAGAAAATAGAAAAAAATTAATGAAAAATATCATATTTTGTGCCATAACTCAGGTTTTACTTGACCGATTCTCATTGTGCCTTAAACAGACAGACGGATGGACATAGAAAGATCGTATTCGAATTTTAAAAGAACCCATAATATTGTTACGTTTTTACCTTTTAAAAACGGTATTTTTGATTGCATTAGTTTAGTAGTTGAAAATTGTAACAACTCTTTATTTATTCAAAATTACACAACATTTTAAGTAGTCACTATATGTTTTTGTACACGTTTATGTGAATTCAAAATTTATACAGCACTGTCAGGCAGTTAATTTATCTTTACTTAATGATGCTTCAAATTAGACTGACTGATTGATATTCTCACGGCCACCTTATATACACTGCTTTATTATCCAGATGCTTCCAGAACCATATTATATATAGGAAACTTCTCGAAAGAATGTCTGACAGAATTATTGAAGATTTGGATCCCGAAGATATCTGGGGTCTTCAGAAAATTGATTTCAACAGACAGACAGACGGACGGACATGGCTTAATCGAATCCCCTATCTATAAGGATCCAATATATATATACTTTATAGGGTTGGAAAATTATATTGTGGAAATTACAAACGGAATGACAAACTTATATACCCTCTCACGAAGGTGAAGTTTTTAAACACAAATTGAAATTGAGAAATCCAAATTAATACATATTGAGAAAATGCAAATTGAAAATGAGAAAATAAAAGTTCATATTATGAAATCCAATATAAATTGCTATACAATTTCAAGATGAAATTGAGAAAATACTAATTGATATTGAGAAACCCAAATTGAAATCAAAAAATCCAAATTCGTTTTGAGAAATAACGAATTGAACTTCGGAAAAATAAAAAAACGAATTGAAATTGAGAAATCCAAATTAGTATGCAAATTGCAAATGAGAAATCTAATTTAATGTTTAAAAAACATAAATTTTAATTCAGAAAATCATCTTAATATTGGGGGAAAAAAATCGAAATTCAGAAATCTAAATTAATATTGAGAAAAAACAAATTGAAATTAAGAATAGGTCGGGCTAGACCGACTATACTTTCTTAATTGTTTTTTCAACAATTTGTGATTTTTATACCCTTCACCTTCGTGAGAAGGGTATATATAAGTTTGTCATTCCGTTAAACCCTATAAAGTATATATATTCTGGAGCCTTATAGATAGCGTCTGTCTGTCTGTCTGTTTAAATCAACTTTCCGAAGCCTCCATACACAATTTATACATCAATAACTCCGGCTCGGTTGCTATTTAAAATCGAGAAAATCGGTTCACAAATGGCTGAGATATAAAGAATAAACCAGGACAACCTCAATTTTTTTACCTATTTTTGACCTATATCTGAATTACTAAGTCATTAATATAGACAATATGGATATCTAATGATAGTTATTTCAAAGACCTTTGCAACAACGTATATAGTATATAATATTATATACCCTTCTCACGAACGTGAAGGATATAAAAATTACACACAGTGTTATTGTTTAAATATACCAAAATTATGAGGCTGATGTCAATATTAAGGCACTAGTCAACAATCTTTGGCACTATTTTTTATATATTCTACTTAAATTTTTAAAGAACTAGACTCTTCTAATTAGTATCTAGACTTGGCCTAGTTTTTTAAAAGTAACTATTTAATTATTGCTCTGATTTTCAGACCATGTTTTGGATTCACAAACTTCAAAATATGGTTCACAACTTTGGTCTTAAACTCTGGCATTCTAAAAGCTTAACATCTCCTGTATTGAAAGTCATTATGCAAATGTCATCAGTAGTTTAAATGCTTAATATTAATTATCATTTATTATGCAAACTATTGCAATATGCAAATTACTGCAAGCTGTCTTCCAACTTATTGAAATTTGCTTAACTTCAATAAAATATTTCATGACTTTACGAGTATTTTTAACAATTGCTGTTCATTATATAGTACAAATACTAAAAAACCTTTACTTGGTTAACATTTTAAAATCCCTAGGAATAAATAACCCAAAAATCCTCATAAAAAAATCAAGGATTATTACAATAAAAATACACACAACATAGGTCATGCCCTCTAAGACCCTTATAAAATTTTCATATTTAAAATCAATTGACAAGGTTGACAACAATGAATTTTATTTTATGTTATACTTTAGTAAAAAAAATAAAAATTTTAAGTAAAAAAGGACAATGCTGTAAAGCCAAGAGGAAAAATAATACATCAAATAAAATGAGCAAAATATAAAAAGTAAATAATAACAAAACAATACCAAACAAATAAAAAATATATTTTGCAAACATTTTGATCCTGAAATGAGCAAGTAGTAAAGTATCCTATAGTTACTTACTATGTTGTGTGTATTTTTATACTCTACATCAGGGTATTATGCGTTTATGTTGATGTTTGTAACTCCCGGTATGATAAAGTATGGAGAAAATTGGTCAACACTTGTATATAGTCTTGTCCGAAAACAAACAAGACACACGGTCACTTTCTGAGTCGACAAAGCTCCCATACAAGACCCACATCCGAAAATCGCTTTAATGACCATAAATCACTTAAAAATAAGGCCCACATCCGAAAATCATTTTAACGAGTATAAATCTCTTAAAAATGTTGGTATCCACACAGAAATAAATTGCATAGAGAAGTAAATCACACGTAATTGGTCATAGCTCCCATATAAGAAACACAGCCGAAAATATAGAAAGAACTCATGGGTCCATGATTAGCCCCCTTCCGGAAATCTCTCACGAATAACCAATTATAGGAATTTTGAAAACTGTACACAGTGTAGGGTATTATATGGTCAGACTTTACCGGCTATAATTTCTTACTTGTTTTATTCTTATCTACATTTACAAACTTTCTTTCTATTTCGCATGCATTAATATTTAAACATTTCTAAGCTTGTAAATATGTTTTAACATTTAGCTAAAATACAAGTTTGAGTTTTGGGCACGAGTACGAATTCCTGTATAAATAATGTCTATTAAAGTAAACATGGAAATTTCGTTAAACAATTCAATTTGTTTTATAAGGTTTCCGAAAAAGTTGCTTCCTTAAAAGGAATACTTACAAAAAATTTGGGAAACAAGTAATAAACAAACAACTAAACTTCATCAAACAGTTACCAAGGTGAAGAGATATTTAAATGAACTTGAATAAGTTTAGTAAATTTACAAATATTCACCAATTTTATAGATACATCTTATAAAACAATTAATAATATAAGACTACATGTTTTATTTAAATACATATGTTGTCAAAACTTATTTACTCACACAGAAAATAGATTGGTTGGAAAACGATTACGATGACAAAAATTTAATATGAATAACTAATATTGTATTCCACTTATGAAAATCTCTAAACCTAACAGATTTCTCATATTTATGAAATACAAAACATCATTGTGATTGTTACAATATCAAATTTAGTTAACAAAACTAATTTATATCTTTCTCAAATTTTTTTTTAAACTAGTAGCTTTTTTTCGCCCGGTAGCTTTTACTAATGTTAGTTCTTCAAGTTTCTCCAACCCACATACACCTGTCTGTTCTTATTTATTTGCAAATAAAATATCTAAATTTATACTGCATACTTTAGGGAGCTTTTTTATTACAGTTGATGGACTCAAAAAAAAAAATCGTTTTACCCGGAATTTTTGATTTTTTTCTTTACCATCTCCCGAATAAAAAAAATCAGCCAAATCGCTTCAGCCGTTCTCACGCGAAGCCATTACATACATGGACCATTTCATTTTTATTGTTATACAAATATTTATCTTCTTAAAGTTTTGTACGGAGATGGAGTTATAAGTTTTAACATAAAAATAACTTTAAAATGAGACACTATATCAAAATTTCGAGTGAGTGACAGAGTGATAGTAAATGAAACGTACTTTCTATATTTAGTGTTATCTCAAGTGGAGTTACCTAGTTTTTCCATAAAAGATTATAAAAGATTTCTGCTTATAAAGTGCCTTCCAATAGGGACTTCCGAACTTTGACAGTTAATAGCGGCCATATTGTTGGAGCTACATCTGTTGAATTGGCTATAATTTATTCAGTGTGTTTTGCCAAATCACCATGAAAGGATATATCGTTCAACAACACGTGAAAATGATAAAATTGTTTTATCAAAATAGATGTTCTGTTTTGACCTTAATTTTCATCAAAAAATCATCTTCAGCGATGAGTCACATTTCTGGATGAATGGGTACGTCCACAAACAAAATTTTCAAATCATGAGGCGATATCAATCAAGCGTCCAATTCATCCCGAAAAAGTAACAGTTTGGTGTGAATTTTGGGCTGGAAATATGGACCGATGACGCCATTTCATTGAGAACGACTCACACTGGCGCCATTTGAGTTTTTTCGTTGCTAAATTTAAAAGATATATGATAGATAATTGTTGATCAACCTAAGAAATGAGTGTTTGAAGTGTTTGGATTAGCAAAGTTGAAATTAAAATATTTTTCAAAATTTTTGATTTTTTATACTTCTTTTTAAAGGCTTTTATGATTTAAAAATATTCCAGAAAAGATTTATTTAAATTTATTTTTCAATTTTTGTAAAATATTTAGAAAAGTTTTTCTTTAAACAATTTTTTTTTTAAGTTTGTCATTCCGTTTGTAATTTCGTCATTCCGTTTATAATTTTCCGATCCTATAAAGTATATATATTCTGGATTCTTATAGATAGCGGATTCGATTAATCGGGAAAATCGGTCCACAAATGGCTGAGATATAAAGAAAAAATCGGGACAACCTCGATTTTTGACCTAAGTCATTAATATAGACAATATGGATATCTAATGATAGATATTTCAAAGACCTTTGCAGCGACGTATATAAGATCATATTAAGTTGGACCTACAATGGGTCAAAATCGGAAAAAATATAATTTAACCCGAATTTTTCTTCACCAAAAGTTATTTTTTCGCTAACTATTATAAAAAAATTTTAAATTTAAAAAAGAAATAAATTTAAAAAAAAAACAATTCGAAAAAAATTTTTTCCAAATAATTAAAAAAACTACTTTGAAAAAAAAAATAAATTTTGTTTACCTAAACATATTTAAACATTTTATTTTAAAGTATAATTGGGTGAAGGGTATATAAGATTCAGCACAGCTGAATATAGCTCTCTTACTTGCTTAAATTTTATTTTAAAATAATCAAAGAACTTATTTTAAAAATATGTATACCAAATATAAAAATTTATAGTTTATTTTTATTTTTCATCAAAGTTGAGAAATATTGAAAAAAATGGATGGTTGGGAAATGTCGATTTACATGGACAAACACAAATCAAATAGTAAATTTTTATCATAGTAAGAATTGTGCTAAATTTCCCAATTATTGATAAATTCACTGACATTTATTGTTGGGGGATAAGCTAGTTCCTATGCGCATTTCACTGGTTGCTTAGGCCAGATCATCAGGAAACTTTTTCCCAAAAGGCTTTAGAAAAACTAAAGATATTATACAAATCAAGCCATAGAGTGAATGAGAATTACAGACACTCAAGCTTTATTTGTAAGAATATCAAAGCTTAAACAAAACTCCAACAATAAACAGTGAGTTTATCAAAACGAATGACGATCCATTACCTAGTTTTCGAGATGATGTATCTGAAATCGCACCAAATTACTTAAAAATGGTCTGTTTTTTTTTGAACACTAAAAATAAGTCAACTTTAAAGGGATATATCTTCCAAACCAAAAATATAATTGTAATAGCATATTTGAAATCGTTGGAAAGTTTCCTGCAAAATAGGTTTATTCAATATTTTTTAGGGGCACATGCAATTTTTGTAACTTCACTTGTTCTACAGGCGCCACTATGCGACGTTAGCTAGGCCATCGCCGTTGGTCAATGATTACTTATTTGCGATTTGATACGAATAAGCGAATAAGCCACAAACCACAGCGGCAATCAAAGACAACATAACCCATGCCATCGCTTAAATACGGCCTGATGAATTAGCCAGAGTCATGGAAAATTTGACATTTTGGATGCGCGCCACCCAGCGAAGCTGCATGATGTTGTATTCCATACATAATGACCTTTCAAACGAATAAAAAGTGTCGATGATATCTCACACACACTTGGTTTCTTTTTTTAATTTAAATATTATGTTAGTCAATATTTTTTATTGTTGTATCAGACATAACTACATATGATTTGTGTTATTTTTGTTTGATCAAACGGGGCATCTCGTCTCTATTTAGAATTCTCTATGGTTGTAGGTCTCATATATACAGTAAACAGAAAATGAATGCTAATAATAAGTGGTTTTTCCATTATGTTCAATAATTTGTCTGCAAAAATTTTATAATTGTATAAACTTTGCCATTAAAAGTTTATGTAGGTTTATTTTTTTTCCTTATAATTGATGTACTTCCTCAAGTGCTTTAGTATGGCTATTTTAAAAATTTTTAGCTGTCATGACCACCAATTATTTATATAAAAAGTTACTTCATTAACATATATATTTCCGTTTTTTATTTACATTTAATATTAAAATAAACCTCAGATTTTTATTTAATGTATTGTATAAGACATTGAATTAAAATTATGTATCTTAAATTTTACTTAATATTTTTGAATTCTCTGCGAATGTTCGGTTCTTTATATAATAATTCACAAAGTTTTGTGAATGATTACTGGCCAATAGGTTGGACTTTATATTGGACTTTTTAGATTTTTGGTCTTAAATTATTCTGTGTTATCTAAAAACTAAGTAAAGGAAATTTGAGCAAAATCTGATAACGTTTATTTAAAGATATGAGAATGGAGATTGTTGTAAGCTCACAATTAATCGGGTCATCTATATTAATTTTTGAGAGTCTTATCTCTGAAATAAAAATAAGCTGAGCGAATTTTAGGAGCAGAGTAAACTTTCACAACTAAAATTGGTTATTAACGAGTTTAATGTTTCATGATTAAAATTTGCCATGTTTATTAGGGTGGCCCTTAATAAACGAAAGTTGGATTTTGGCCATTCTCACCCCCCAGTTTGGTGAACATTAGTAAAAAAATCATCCTGAAAAAATGTTAGGTAAATCGGTTGGGGTTAAGACGTGCCGCAAGCCCTCTGAAGTTTTGAGATGCATTTACAAGGGGAAAAAATTAATTTTTTTCAGTTTTTGTAAAAATTTTGCCATTAAAAAATTACTTTTGTAATTCAATTTAAAAGAATCGAAATGTGTACGTAATTGTCGTTCTAATGAGACATAAAAAACAGAAATCGGTTAAAAAATTTTAAAGTTATTAAAAATTCGCCAGGCCATTAACGTGTCTCAGGCCACTAGAACAAGAAATGTTGGAACAAAATTAACATATTTTGAGAAATATTAAAATAAAAGCTCATTTTTACTTAAAATATGTCCATATTTACTTGTATATGAGTTTTTGTCTTCGTAGGATACCGTTAACCTATTCTTAGGTATGAACAAAAAAAATTAATTTTTTTAACGGCAGTTTCAAAACTCCATTTTCAAATTTTTAAAAATTTTGTTAAACAAATTTCAGAATTTTTTGATCATCTCATTGGGATTTATTAAGAGTATAATAGGGAATTAAATCGTGAAAAAATTATGAAAATATCTCTTATAGTTTTTCCGTACCTGCGATTTAAATTTTGAAATTTTCGAGAAAAACCAATTATTTGGCAATTTTTAGGCCAATGAGCTCTATTTTCTTACTCTTATGAATTTTAAGCAAAACTTAATTAGAATATTATAGTCCAGATAATTCTAAATATACTCTGAAACTTTTACTTGTAAATGCATCTCAAAACTTCAGAGGGCTTGCGGCACGTCTTAACCCCAACCGATTTACCTAAAATTTTTTCAGGATGATTTTTTTTGCTAATGTTCACCAAACTGGAGGGTGAGAATGGCCAAAATCCAACTTTCGTTTATTAAGGGCCACCCTAATGTTTATACTATATAATTGTCAAAGAATGACAGCTCAATTCTTTACATTTCAGCACTTGACAGGCAATTTACTCTACTACCTCTTATTTGGCCATCCTTTATTTCAAACTTGTGTAATATTTTTAAATACATAAATTTATTTGAAAACAAATATTAATAAGTAATAGTAATAAGATTTGATTTGAAGTTAATATTTTTGTTCTCCATATTAATTAAAAAACAAAAAAAAAATGTTTTTTTTTTTTGTAAGTATTTAACAAAAAGAGAAGTACTATGTGAATAAATTGTTTAAATTTTATACAGAAATTTGAATATTGATTTTTGCTCTGTGTAATAAAAAAAAAAAATATCATTGCGAATTATCACAAATTGTTTTCGTTTTATTGTTTTTCAATACAAATGTAACAGTTTTCTGTGAATGTTTGTAAAATTCCTAAAAGTTTTTTTGTTATTGTACAGACCATTTGATTGTTTGTTTAAATAAAATTGTATTTGTATGATTTTGTAAAAATATAGATAAAATGTTTACTGTTCTTGATACAACTTATAATTACTTGTTTAATAAATTCTTGTATTTATAAAAATTATATTAAAGCAAATGGTATAAAATTTCAAAAAAGGATATTTCCATTTTACTTACAAATGATATCATGGGTATATTCCATGCTGCTGCCAGCAGGGCTTCTGATATGCAACTTTCGTCTGGTCCTATAAATGCAGCCACGTTTTCACTTCTCATCTGAGTCATGAATCTGTAACAAAAGTTTGTTAAAAAAGAAATATACGAAAACAAACTTTAGTATTGTAAATTTTGTCAGTTTTCTTGGGTAATTTTAAAATTGAAATGTTACTATGATCCACTGCCCTACAGTGCACAGTAGTATAGAAACTTTTTATGTAATGTTGACTTAACGTACGATTTTAGTGCAAAAGAATTTGACATAAAAATTCAAACAAAAGTATTTTTAACTCTATTACAATAAAGTATTCTTATTGACATTAGGTTTAACCCTTAGTTAGTCGCAACTAGGGTTGCCAGATTCAGATTTGCAAAAAGCTGGACATTGGGGTCTAAAAAGCTGGACATATCAAAAAAAAAACTGGACATTAAAAAAATTACTAAGAAAATGTTAATTTTGGTTTTGTGTAAATAATTTTTATTAAAATATATTTTTGCTACAGTGAGAAAAAACTTGTAAAAAGACAAAGCGTGGGTTATAGGTCTTGTTGAGTACATTACAAATTGTGTCAAAAACTTTTTCGAACTTTTTCGAAAAAGTTTATAAACTTTTGCAAATTTAAACCGATTTTAACAAGTAATGTCACGTTTTTTTCTATATACAATTTTCTTAAAAACATTGTACAATAAAACTGGTTTTCATAGAAAATACATTTTATGAATAAATTTTATGAAAGCTTTATGCTTTGCCTTTCCATAACCATAACTGTTTTTTTCGTTCTAAAAATGTGTGAGTTAGATGTGCTAAAGAACTACGACCTATCGTAAAACAGTTTTTTCAAAATAACTTAAAATTTTGAGGGTGTTTCAAAATCTTTGAAAACGGGGGTCTACAACCCCCACCTGGTCGCTTTTCAAGTTTTTACAAAAAGTGTTTTTAAATAAATTTAATAAAATATTTTCATTTCATTCCTTAAAATTTATTTAACTATGCTATTTTAGAAGTTTTTGCGGAAGTTTTTGTAAATCTACCCAAGAAAATATATTTTTTTTAAAGTCATCTACTTCAGTCTTAAAGTTTTTGTTCATTAGGCGAATTTTTTTTCAAAATGCTGTTAACTTTGGTGCCAACAAATTTTTAATTTTTTCTACTTTTGAGGCTATTTATAAGTACGGTCATTATATCGAGCAACTCTAAAACTGTAAAAGAGTCATTCTCAAGAGCTAAAATAGTTGTATGAAAATTCTGCATTATGTTTTGCATAAAATATAAAAATGCTTCTGATAATCCTTAATTCATCATTCATAAATTCCATATCATAAATTCCATATGACACGTATTCCCCTAAAACTTTTTGGCATTCATTTTTTCATTTCTTCTTAGTAGTAAGTAAATTTGAAGTGATAAATAATATAGATATAATTGTCGAAAATTTCTATTTAGCTGGACAAATGAAATTTTAGCTTGAAACTGGACAGGCATGAAAAAAGCTGGACAATCCAGCCAAGTCCAGCCAGGCTGGCAACCCTAGTCGCAACTGATCTGGTTGATACAGGCAAACATTTTTTTTGTAAATTTTTTTAAACGCCCTAAATTTTAAGCTATTTTTTGATAAAAATATATTTTTACTGTAATTTTATTTTTATTACTCTTTTAAATACTTTAGGCCGTATTCATAAACAAATTTTAAATTTAAACAACGTTTTAAAATCCAATTTTGTATGGAAATATTGCTTTAAAACATTGTTTAAATTTAATTTTTTTTTTTAAATTTAATTGTTTAAATTTAATATTGATTTTGTGTTTTCGAAATAAAAAAAGTGAAGATAATTTTTTCAAATGGACCTTTTTTTATTGATATCAATAGATACATTGCGAATAGTCTTGATTGAAAATGATTGCGACTAACGGAACTTAATTTTAGAAGTGATCAAATATTTTAGAATTTAGTTAAAATTACGTGATCATAAATGATTAAATGTGATTAACAGTTGTAATACTATTAACAATTTTATTTTAGGTTTTTGCACCTTTCGAAATTCTGGTGAACTTTAAATTTTGTATGGCCATGGTAAAGAGGTACACCAATTAGAATCGAATATTTTACTGTATCTTAGACTGGCTAATTAGTTTACAACTAAGATTAAATTATTGAGTAAGATAGCTAGTCAAATATGCAGTGAGATATTTGACTCACTGTTAACAGTAAATACTTTGTCATATATTGACTGATTTAGATTAGCTACCATAATCTTTCTTTGTAATTCAATCGTTTATTTCAAAAACCAGCCAAGAAACAAAAAATCCAAAATTGATTTATTGGGCGATTACTGTCTTGTAAAGGTAAATGAATCGTTTAATGCAAAAAAAAAAAATATTGCCCCCCTATTATGGTGTGCAAAGTCGAGAAATTCCTGCTTAGTGCAGAAAGAAGTCAAGTGACAGTGATTGACTAATCTAAATGTTGTATGTATGAATAGAAGTGACCAAAAAAAGCTCTTGGATATTAAGAGTTTTATGGGAATATTTTCCAATGGCCTACAAGCAGAGTGTACTGTAGAACGCGTATATGATGACGAATAGTTATTGCAGAACATGCATGTCATTTCATGTCAAGTGAACCAACTTCTGAAATCGATGTCTTCAAAATTTGACATTTTGGCCAAGCAGGTGTTATTTCTCATCCATGTAACTTATTACCTATTGTTATTAGCAAAATGTGTCCCAAATAGTTTAGATAGCTATTACTTCAGAATTTCGAAAAAAAAATTGACATTTTTTTTCAAAATCAAAAACTTTGCTGACTTTTTTTTCAAATTGGGTCTCAAAAGAAAGCTTAGATATTTTCCTTGAAGACCAATTTGGTCGCTTAGTGGGATGCGAGTGGGATATCTATTAATTTTTGAAGTTTTTTTTTGCAAAATCAAACTTTTTTTCAAAATGGCCTCTTTTTATTTTGTTAAAAAGAAAGCTTTGGTTCATTCCTTTAAGAGGTTTTTGGTTGCATATTGGGGTGCGAGTTTGATATCTATCAAAATAAATATTTACAATTTCTGACAAAATCTAACTTTTTTTCCAAAATGGGCCATTTTTAAAATTTTTTTTTGCTCAAATTAATGCTTAGTTAGGTCCGTTCCATTAAGGGGGTTTTAGTCGATATATATCATTTGTAACTCAAGACACAAAAAATCTAACTTTTTTTTGTTGCTCAAAAGAAAGCTTAGATATTTTCCTTGAAGACCTTTTTGTGGGTGGGATATTTATCAAAATAAATATTTTGTAACTCATGACATACAATTTGTGACTTTTTTTTAAGCAAAATCTAACTTTTTTATAAAAAGGGCCCTTTTATTTTTTTTTGCTCAAAGGATAGCATAGGCCTATTCCTTTAAGAGCTTTTTGGTCTCTTAATGGGTTGCGAGTGGGATCGGAAGACATCGATCTCAAAAGTTGGTTCACTTGACATGAAATCCCCCAAATGTATATATAAATATGATGTTAAAATCTTTAAAAAGTTCATTTGTCATTTTACATTTGAGAAACCAGTCAAGAGCAAACTTTATATTATTTTTTTAAATATAAAAAAATCGTCACCTAAAATGCAAAATAACGTAACAAAAAAAATACCAAAATCGAATGGTTGATTGATAATGATGAATAAGTTAAGAAATAATAGAAAACAGCAAGATTATAATTTGGAAATGAGTTTGTCATTCTGTTTAATGATCAAATGGAAGAAATGAAGTTTATATCATAGATACTTTTAATTCCTCAGTATTTTTTTTGCCCATCACTTTTTAACATATTTGTTACACAAATGGATAACTTTCATAGGAAAAAATGTCAATTTTGTAAAAGTATTTTTTAAGGTAGCTTTCCTAGCTACTTTTCTTTCTTTGATTTACTTTCTTTTTTTGATTTACTCAAAATCAATAATTTGTTGCTTGACTGGTTTTTGAAATAAACAATACAATTAATGTAGTGAGATAGTCGTATGGTACGGATATGTTACTTAGTAACTTAGATTACCCTAAAAAGCGATTAAAACATTTGTCCGGGGACAGTCGCAGAGCTGCCGACCATATTTGCTTACTTTTTTTAATTAAAAACTAATATAAAACCTTATAAACACAATATGATTCTGATAGACTTGTTAACATTCCCAAGACATTTGTAAAATTAATTAAAAATGTATGCAACTTGTAACGAAGTATTATAGAAAAAACATAAATGTAGGAGGGAATTTAAATATCTTTAAAATTAGTAGTTGAAATTACCAATTAATGGAAATAACAATTAAATTTTCTAGTGATAACTATTAATTAAAATTATTAGTTACAATTATTAAAGTCTTGATATTATTAATATGGTATAAAGTTTGTGCTGTTTATTGTGCAACGGGTTAACTTTTGAAATATCATTTTGTTATTTTCATCATATTTCACAAAATAATCGAAACACAAAATTGTGCACTCTGGCGTGTGATTATTGTGCTAAAACAAAGTTGTGGCATGAATTGACTTTATTTCCACGAATTCTATTTTAAACACTAGTCGAAATTTAAACAAGTAAAAGTGTTAGATTCGGCTGAGCCGAATCATGTATACCCACCATAAATATGTGAGTATACATTAGGGGGCCTAATCGGGAATAATTTCCCGAACATATCTATTTAGAAATTTCTGTATTTACAGTATTATTTCAGCACAGATTCATTGTGATTATTTAGGTTCATATAAAACTTGTTTATGTCCAATTTCATCATTATAAGACAATTATGAATATTTAATTCATTCATTCTCTTGCCCGATTTTCGGCATAATTTACAGATTCATGACTATTCAGGACTGCTCAACCAGTATTTCGGGGAAATCTTTGTATGGGGGCTAGCTGAAATCGTGGACCAATAATGCCCTTTTTTAGTACCAAACAAACCTTATGTTTGAGTTTTATTGTGTTTTCAACAGACAGACGGTTGGACATAGCTATATCGTCTTAGAATCTTATAAATACCCAGAATATATTATCCGAGAAATATTTGTATGTGTTACAAACGGAATAACACAATATAACCACCAACTCTTTTGATGGAAGGTATAAAAAAGCACTAAAACCACATTTTTTGCTGTTTTCACAAATATATTTAATGCATAATTATAAAGTTTATGAACTTTAATTTTTTAATAAATTCCAAACCACAAACCACACAAGCATACTTACGGTTATATTTTCAATTCAAAAACACTCATATGTATATATATTAGGGTGGCCTCGTTTATTTGTAGTAGAAATAAGGTGTCATCAGGTTGGCATCAATATTTGGTGAGCTTGTTTTTATATTTTTGTCATTTGATAGGTCTTCGAAAAGCACTTTCAATGCTTTATCTGAATTTTCGTCCAAATTTAAAAATATTCGAAGTTTTGTAATTTTAAGTTTTGAAATATAATTTTTCAAAGTAATTGGTTAAAATTAATACGTTATTAACCATTTAACGAAACGGTTTTTTTTTAATTTTAAAAATCAACTTTTCAAATTTTCTCTGATCTGATTTTTGCTATATGTTCAAGATATGGCACAGCCGAATATAGCTCTCTTACTTGTTTTATTTCAAATTTAAAGAAAATCAAAATGAATAAAAAAAATAAATTTTCTTTATTGGAAGTGGAAAAAATCATAGGTTTTGTCAAAAATAATGAAATTATATTTAATGTGCGACATCCAAAATTAAAAAAATAATTTCGTTTCTGTTTTATGCCGCAACGCACCTGAACGAAAACAATTCAGATACGAGACAGTGACGAACACCAATGTTTTTCAGTTTTCGTTATCGGCGCCGATTACGGTATATGCGGAATATCCACACGATATACATTTGAGCCTCCCTAATGTATATACAAACAACTTGTGGTATGATCCCACTTATATGGACCCAACAAATAGGGTTCAATATTCCTAACAAAAAATTAAAGTTTAGTTTGGTTTTTGATTACAGTTCTTAAATTTTCAACATAAAACAAACAATAGATCACAGAGAAAATAAGAGAGCAGTAATTGTTGAAATTTGTTTCCTTTTTGTTGAGCAACACAAAATTTAACATTTTCTAATTTGTGTAGAAACATTCATGTAAATATGTATCCCAATACTGGGTGAGTTTTAAATTTCGTTAAAAACTAGGAATTTTGCAAACTTAAAAAAATAGTTTCAGTTCTATGATTCTTTCATATCATACAATACTATTTTTTGTTTGGTTGTATTTCAGGAACATTTCGTTTATGTCATATTACTTTTCTCTCTCCGAAAATCCACAAAAGTACCCTTTTGCTTACAACTAACTATGGTAATGGCATCCTCAAACAAACATAACTTTTGCTTTTAGCAGAACATCGAAATCTCCTTTTGGTGTCCTACTAAATGGCGCCATATTAGTAAGTATTTATACCACAATCACCCCTCACACCCACTTATATTGCAGATAATAAATTCAAATACAAAACACTCTTACCTTATTGGTTGTACACGATAAAGTCCGGTCGTATGGCCAATATCGAATGCTTTAAATGACAAACGTTTGCCAGGCAGCAGCAAAGGATTCTTATTTATGTCCTCCACAGCCAATGGCAGACCTCCAAGTGTCACCTGAAATTTATGAAAATATAAATTAAGTAGAGTAATTATTTTAATCATGATATTTCGATTTGGGAAATTAACATTCATGCAAGAAGATATTTTCCTACAATTGCTTGCTAAAGTTGTTTTATGCAATCAATTGGTACCCATCTCAAGTTGATCTTAAAACAAATGGTGTTTAAAGTAAAAATGAGAAATTAAAGAATATATTGTATGTGAATTAAATAAGCTGATAAGCAAATTATGAATTAATATTAGCAGGTCATTCGAGGAAAAACAAACCATTTTTTATTCGAATTTAAGAATAAAAAAATATTCGAATAATCAATACTCGAATAAATTTTATTTTTGAGTTAAAATTTAAAAAGAAAATTATAATTTTAAATAATGTAAACAAAATATGAATTTTTATAAATTGTTTTTAAATTTTTTTTCCAATTTTTTTTTTAAATTTTTTTAATCTAAAGTTTTTTGGAAAAACAATTTATGACAAACATTTTTTTGATGCAAAAATATTCGGATTAAAAAATATTTATCCCGATCTTGACGCATTGTAGATCCAACTTACTATAGCCTTATATACATCCATATTGTCTATAAGAATAGGCCAAAAATCGAGGTTGTCCCGGTTTTTTCCTTATATCTCAGACATTTGTGGGACGATTTTGTCGATTTTAAATAGCAACCGAGCCGGAAGAATTCCTGATATATTGATGTATGAATCATTTATGTAAGTTATTTGGGGGCGGAAAAGTTGATTTTAACAAACAAATGGACAGACGGACATGGCTATATAGACTTCGCTATCTATAACGGAATGACAAACAATAATATATATGGGGCATTTCATGTCAAGTTACCAATTAATTTTTGTCGGTTAACTGTTCGAATAATTTAAAATTTACGATTTTCAAATAACGAATAAACCGATTAATTTGTGTCGATTAACCGATTAACCGAAATGTCCTTTTTTGCACTTTATACAAAACTATTTTTCAAAATTTAATTTCTTAACTCGTGAACATTCCCTTCTAACAATAATTTTTTGAAGTATAATACGAAAACTGAAACTAAGGAATTTGGAAATGACATTTTTTCTAGAATATTCTATGATGAACTTTGTGATAATGAATTGAAGGACGACATGGTAATAGACGAAACTAAAGACATTACTGAAAAGAGTCTTTACTGAAAAGAGAACTTAACGAAACTATTAAAGTATTAGATATCTAAAAAATATGCTTAGAAAAAACTGAGAAATTGGATACTTTTTATCATACCTAACTTTCGATTTTTCCAACATCTAAAATCAATGATATAGTTTTTTCAAGTCAAGTTTAATTAAAACTAAAAAAAGTCTTTTAAAATTGAAGCATTTAAATTACATTCTTTTTTTAAAAGATTATTTTAGAAGATATCCCTAAAATCGATAAAAAAAGAACTCACATGTGTATATTTTTATTTATTGCTTTGTTGAATTTTTACGTTTTGTTTGTTTTTTATGTTTTTGTTCTTTTTATTAACAAAATGCTTATACAAGTATACAAAATTCGTGTTTTTCTTTTCAATTTAAAATTGAAATTATTCGGTTAATCGAATAATTTTATATTAACCGATTAAATCTAAACCCCGATTAATTATTTGCTCGATTAACCGATTAATCCAGTAACCGGTTAATTGAATACCCTAATGTCAAGTGAACAACTTTTGAAATCGATGTCTTCCGATCTGGACGAAATTTGCACCAAGGTTCTATTGGATAGTAACTCAGACACAATTTTTCAACAAGATCGGTCGTAAACTCTCTGAGTTAGAGGGGGTCAAAATTTGACATTTTGGCCAAGCAGGTGTTTTTTCTTTTCCATGTATCTTATTACCAGGGAAACCGGAACTATGCTCTAAAAAAAGCGTTTTAAGCTCTTTAAATATGCAGTAAAAACTTTAAAATATGCTCTTAAAATTTAAAAATTATGCTCTTAAAAAAACAAACTTTTATATAATTTTTAACCAAAAAATATACTTTTATTTAAAAAAATCAATACAATTCATTTCTAAAAAGGTAAAGTAACATAAAATAAACAAAAATAACATAAACTAAAACAAGTATAATAAAAACTAAAACAAGTATAACAAAAAATAAATACAACATAAAAACATTAGAAATTTAAGTTATGAAAAGGCGGCGAGGGGTATTTTTTTATGATATTTTATATAAATATAATGTCACTTCTTCAATTAAGGTTATTATTGCAATAAATTACAAAATGTTGACTTAAATTTTTAAATAAAAAACGTTGCCTATTAGTTCTTTCGACATCAATTGATGTTATAGGAGCAAATTTAAAAGATAATATTTCTTTAACGCTTAGAACGGTTAAGTTTGAATTAGAACTAAAATTTGATATTTAGATGGCGCTATTATTAAAACAGTGCTTATTTTATACTAGCTGAACTCGGTCCGCGTTGCTGGCCTTTAGAAAACATCTGTTTTATATTGCATCTCGATTTTAATATACAGTGTCGGAAAAAGTCGGTAATCCAACCTTCAATGTTAATACATGTGGTGGCATTTCGGCTGGTTGCAATGAATTCAAAAATTCAGTAGGATAATTGACGACTTGTTCTTCGTTCATTACTGTGTCAATCGATTTGTATTTTATTGTTTCGAAAGGCACTTTCAATTGTATTTGGTCATCGAGCTTGTTAACATCATAATTTTTTGATTAAAAGTAGATTTAATATGGAAATTTCTTATTCATGCACCTAATATGCAAGAGTAAACAAAATTGTTTATCACAGACCGAAAATCAAAACATCTGAATTTACACAGTTACCCAAAAAGGCTTTTCTGAAGATTCCGTGAAAATTTCATCAAAATCGGTCCAGTTGTTTTTGAGTTCATTCGGAACATACATCCATTTTTATATATATAGATGAAAAATGTTAGTATGAGAAAATTTGAAAATCTTCTTTACGAAATCACCGAATGGACCTAATGTATGTATGTGTCCAAAACCATATTCAGAAAATTTCCTTTCCAATGACACCAGTTTGGAGCTAATCGGTTGGATGGTCTCAGAGTCTATAACGGACATAGCTAGAACATTTTTTTGTATTTTATATAAGTATATAGATTAGAAAAAAGCTATCTTTTTTTAAAATTTGAATTTTAAACAAAGGAAGTAAACAACAGCGAAAAATAAGTAAGACAAAATTTGTTTTTGATAAAGTCAAAATATGCTATAAAACAGTAAAATATGCTTTAAAACGCAAAAATATGACATAAATATGCTCTTAAAACAAATATATGCAAAAATATGCACTAACAAATCGATGCCAAAATTCTTAAATAGTTCTGAATCGTGTAAATATCTTATCCATGAGCCTATTAGACTCATCAGAAAAAACATGCATTTGCATATTTTGGTTTCCCTGCTTATTACCTATTGTTCTTAGCAAAATAGCTTAGCTCTTTCTTCAATCTTTCGAAAAAAATATTTAAAAAAAATTAAAATTTTTTAATATTTTTTTCCGAAATCAAAAACTTTTTTGATTTTTTTTTTAAATTTGCCCTTTTTTTCTTAAAATAAAGCTTAGATATTTTCCTTGAAGACCTATTTGGTCGATTAGTGGGATACGAGTGGAATATCTATCAAAATAAAT
Organism: Calliphora vicina; assembly: GCF_958450345.1. Lineage (NCBI taxonomy): Eukaryota > Metazoa > Arthropoda > Insecta > Diptera > Calliphoridae > Calliphora > Calliphora vicina. Next base: position 26,688,598 of record NC_088781.1, read on the forward strand.
ATTTTGTAACTCAAGACATACAATTTTTGACTTTTTTTTTGCAAAATCGAACTTTTTGTTCCAATATTATATTGGAAATATAATAAAAATATTAAAAAGAAAATATTACGATTAATTTGTAATATTAAACAAAGATGTTCATCATTGGAAATTTGCCACATTTATTTTGCAAAAGGTTTTTGGATTAAATATGTAACAAAATATGTAAACCTTGTGGTTACACAGAAAAAAATTATTGCATAAATTTGTTCAATTAATTTATTTTTTGGTTCTATTTTAAACTTTAATAATTTTTTTTAATTAATTTAATTATTTTTTTACTTGGTTGAAGAATTTTCCGAAAAACAAAAAAAATTCTGACGTTTTAAAAGAAATTAAAAAAGGAAAAGAAAAAAATATTTAGAAAAAGTGTATATATTTTAGTCAAATATAATAGTTTTGTAGACAATGTCCTCAATTTGGGCAATTTTGAAACCCTTTTATTCCGAATGGTGGGATGTCATGTTCTTCTATGGATTATGTTAAGCTGCACGGTAAGTACAAACATGTTAGATTGTATATAAATGTCTGTAATTTTAAAGTCTTTGTACATATTAATAAGAAGCAAGCGTTATGGATGTGTAAATGCGGAATCCGATGTATGAAATACATTTTCTTTTGGAGATGACATTCCTTAGGTAAGTACGATTGTATTCCTTTCTTAAATGTACTTAATTTGATGTAATTTTTCTTTTATCATCCATTAGATCTTAGTTTTAGGAATGCGTGCCCGAGCTGACCCCGTTAAAGTTTTGTGGATTCTAATGTTTGTTGATCTTATTATTCCGATTGATCTTAAGGATAATACTTCCATTTTCGGGTAAGTACTGGCTCAGACGAGAAAATTTGTTCAATAAAATTTCTTTGTTTTTGTTTCACCCCAAGGTCAAAATGCAACGTTAGTTGAAGGCTGACACCGAGATAATGCCATGTTTATTTTTAGTTTCTAGTTAAATTATAATTATTTATGTATTTACATTAGACATTACATACATTACATACATTACATATACATATTACATGTAAATTAATTTTAAGCTTTTGTACAATATGTAAAATAATTATAATAATGAAATAAAATTCAAAAATTGACAATTAATTTCAGAATTGTGTTAATTAATATTTTAATAAAATTTAGTGCAAAATTGCAATTACAAACATAATTGATTCAATTAAAAATTTAATTGAAATTTGTGCAGAAATTCAATTATTTTATTTAATACTAATTTAATTGGTTTTTTAACACTATTTTTGTCAATTAAACTTTTTAATTTCCAATTAATTAATAGTATCATTTTGATGATTGGAGCAAAGTCAAACATATTTTTAATTAATATAATCAATTACGTAATTGAACCTCATTTTTATTTTTTTCTGTGTACAAAAAGCTTAGGAAAGAATAATATAACATAATTGCAATGACTTTGTAACAAATGATAACCATTTCGAAGTCATAATAGAAATAATCAACAGTCATGTTATAATATTGGGTGTATGACTAAAAACTGCGTGATTTTTTAAAATGATTGGCTTTTATTTTTAAACTTTTGTACAATATAAATTTATTCAAGGTATTGGCCATGGATTCCGAGCCAAAAAAACTGATCATCTTTTGAGACCAAGAACGAATCAAGCCATTATCGGATACTCAGTTCCAAAGTGAAGCTACACGCAGAGAAAAAATATAGTTGTCCATGGTTACTGTAACCATTTCAATATTGTTACAAGTTTTTTTTAACTATATTATGGTCACAGTAACCATTTACATGATTGTGGTAACCATAATATGGTTAATTTACGATTCACATGATTGTAGCAACCATATATATGGTTACAGTAAACAAATATATGTTTGTGACAGCCATTCATATGATGAAGGACTTATCATATTATGTTGCTCTCGGCTTAAGGCTTATCATAATCTGAGAACAACATATTATGATAAAATTATTCATCATAAATATGGTTGCCACAAACATATATTTGTTTACTGTAACCATATATATGGTTGCTACAATCATGTGAATCGTAAATTAACCATATTATGGTTACCACAATCATGTAAATGGTTACTGTGACCATAATATAGTTAAAAAACTTGTAACAATATTGAAATGGTTACAGTAACCATGCCCAATTATATTTTTTCTCTGCGTGTATCAGAGAAACAAATAGTAGTCGGACAGGGCATTGCATGGAGTATAAAGCCGTTGTTCTCACCAAATACATAGAATTACCTTAAGGTAATGAGCAAAAAAAATATTTTTTTGCTCATTGAATGAAACATATAATTTTGAGGTGGCTGGATACGGTAGTTGATTAAGTATATTTTGTTTCCCAAATATACTTCACAGTTTTTAGAAAAATATGTTTTTATTTTCCATCTACCCTAATGCATACATATTCCTTTTTGAGATTCGAAAGCTCATACAAAATGTCAGTTTAAGGGATCGTAATAATTTTAGAAATTCAAAGATACATGTTATTATTATTGTTTTTCTGAATAAATATCTCAATATTTTTCAATATTTTCCCCGAAGTTTTAATTTAAAAGCTCCCATTATGAACAAAAACTTTGTAAACTAGTGTTATTGATTAAAACTCATTAATTTCAAATATAATTAAAACTGTAGTCAGAACTCTTTCCATTTAAAAAGCGATGGATAAAAATCACACTCAAATACTTAAATTATTCAAAAATCAATTCTTTGTTAATGTCTGCTATTAGCCCTTCATAATAAATTCAAGGCTTCAATATTCAATTTATGTTAAAATTACTTTAAAAAAATTGTCTGCTGATGCCTCTTCAAACCAAACAATAAGAAAACTGCTCTTGGCAATATTTTATGTTTAAAGTGTCCTTGAAAAGTGTCGTCAAGTTCTCAGTTTGTGTTACAAGTCATGGCAATTGATGGTATTTACTGGAACAGATGACTAAGCAAGACGACGTAATTTGTTTGCTTCTTTTTTTTTTAACCAAATGTTAACTACACTAAAGAATCCCTCCATTAAATGGTCAAACAAATGGAAAATATAAAAATTTATTGACCATTTAAGGTACAATTTTGTTAAGGACTTTGGCTTAATGAAAACTTTAATAAACAGAAAGAATATTAATGAAATTCTTTGGAATTAAACAAAATTAATTATGTTTTTTACAAGGAAAAAATAAATTTGATTAATGTATAATGAATAGAAATTATTAATCATTTTTTTAATAAACAGATAAAGTTTTTAATTTTTTTTTTTTGAAGAATGGGAATATTGTGTTTAAATTGTTAAAGAAATTAAATATTTTTTTGTATATATCACTGTTATGTCATGAAAATATAACCATATACGGAAATATAACCATATACGGAAATATAACCATATACGGAAATATAACCATTACGTGATAAAAGACCAAAAAAAAGAGCAGTATCTCCCAGTTTTGACCAAAGTCATGCCATTTTTTTGTATGGGCCTCGAAAGATTTGGGGGAAAAAAAGTGATAATTTTCTCAGTCTCATATCTTGCAAACCATTCGGAATTTTGATTTGATATAACTCTTGTCATAAAGAACAAAATAAAATCAAAAGAATTTCATCTTCAAGATCAAAATCGCAAAAAAACTTTAATAAATTCGATTTTTTTTACCTTTTTTCCACTGCTCAAGTCCATAAAATCAAAAAAACTTCATCTTCCAGATCAAAATCGCCAAAAACTTTAACGATTTTTTTGATTTTTTTAACCCATTATTGCCCGGTACCCGAAAGCGTTAACCAATTTCAATGAAACTTTGTGCGCCGTGGTTTTTAGGTCTAACTAAGGAATAATTAAAGTTTCAAGAAAATGGAACGATTGTTTACTTACCAGTGGGCTGATATGTTAAGGGTTTTCGGAATATTACACAAAAATTTTGTTAACAATAAAATTGATTTTTTCGTAAAAGTAAAGTAAAAAGTTAATACATTTTTTGGAAATAAGTTTACATTTACCATATAAAATAAAATTTTATACTTTTATATGCTTTTTTAAAGCATTTTTGATGTAAACAGACATTGCATACTTGGCATTCATATGTTGTATGGGTATGACAACCCGTTTTCGGTTTCCAAAACGTCTTGAAATACAATGTATTGTTTTGTTAAGGTTTGCCAATTGTGACTAATGGTCTCTTGGTAGTGAAAATTCTTAACTTTCGGGTGGTCTTATACTGGTCAGCAGTTCATTTACAACAGCTGCACGAAATAGTAGTTGCGAAAATGGTTTTATTCCCTCTTTTGTTGAGACCAACACATGCAGTTTCCACGAATTCAAAAACAATGGCCACCAAAATTGTTTTGATCGTACATCAATTCTATAGTTAGCTAACGGATTGTTATGTAGATCCACTCCATCCATATCCAGTCCAGTATGGTGTTTGGTTTTGGATCCACTCTGCCGTGATTTGTCTCTCCAGCGATCGCCGTTTGTCATTTGATGCAGTCGTTTGATGCAGTCAAACACCATGCTTTCAATTCAAAACGAATAGGCTTTCCTTTAATAAACTTCTTACAAGAATGCCTACCGAAATATGGAATCATTTCCTCATCAATGGCTAAATTGTGAGCAAATATTACAAACAGTATGAAACGTTTGTTTCATAAGTCTAAAAATGCTACTAAGTCTACTACTTTACCGAATATATCTTTTAGATCAATGTTGCTCTTTTCAAATAAATTTTTTTGTATTCCCGAATAACCTTTTAACGATAAATTAATGTATCGTTTTATCATTTCGGCACGATTTCATGATATAGCTTTATAAATAATTTGAACGCCAAAATATGGGTCCTTTGACCCATATTCCGGTAATTCATGAAAGCCGATAAATAACAAAAATAAAACAAAATTTTTATATCATGCGGCTCAACAGACAACGTGACATTGTTGCATACTAAATTCACTAGTCAGCAAAAGATATATAAGGAATTTCCCTTTTTTAGAATTTAATACGTATTAAGCGAATTTTATAAATTTTGCCGAATTTGCTACACATTTCTGCCCATTGGTAAGTAAAATTACCACAAGGATAGGTGATAGTATTTCAAGTGTTTAGGTACATTTATTTGAATTATTTTTTAAACGTAATAAAAGTGATACAAATTATTGCTTATAAACAGTTTACTGTTAGTCAATTTAACATTTTATATAATTTGTATACTTATCTCAAAATATGTCCAATTTTGGAGGTTGTCGAAAACGTTCGCCAAAGACACATAAAAAAAAAATAAATATCCTCCAAATTGTTTTTTTAAAACACACTAAATTAAAATGTTTTTGAAAGAAAAGTTCACTTTTTTATACATTATTAGCTTTAGAGCTGTTTAAAGAGCTGGTAAGTGAAATTATCGGCTGGGCAATAATGGGTTAAAACAAAAAAAATTGATATTTTCACATAAAAAATATATTTTTTTCTTCTATTTGTTATTATAACTCCGAAACTATTGAGTCGATTAAAAAGCAATATATATGTGAAAATTTGTACATAGCATGGGGAAAATGTTTTCAAAATTCAATCAATCGAAAGAAGAACATTAACTACTCAATTTTATGTATATAAAATAAAAAAGTTAAATTTTGTGAAAATGAGCGAATTCACAATTAAGTGAATAAATGCGAAAAGAATTAATCGATTTTTGTGTCCGATATCTCATTTTGTTACTATTTTATGCGGCATTGGAACAAAGTAATAAAACTGAACAATTTATGCCGATTTTTCATGAGTTTTTTAAAATACAAAAATTTGCTATTTTCACAAAAAAAAAATTATTTTTTGCTTCAATTTGTTATTATAACTCCGAAACTACTGAACCGGTTAAAACTGTGTAAATTTGAACTTTTTTGAGTTTACGTCAATAATATCGGACTAACCGTTTTTGAGTTATCATAAATTATAAACATCTAAAAAATTCACAATTTTAGAAAAAAAAAATTTTTTAAAAATCTATCCATATAATTAAAAAATTTTACCATTTTTGTACTTTGGTAACCATGATGCATCAAATCTATATAGTGCTTAGTGAAGCCTTTTTTTGCTGTTGACCTGTGTAATTGATACATACATTTTTTTTACAAATTTATTAGTGAAAAAATTTTATGATAAAAAATAATTTTCCCGATTTTGACCCATTGTACCTACACTTACTACATTTTTTTTAAATATTTGTAAAACTTTAGTACTTTATGACAATATGACTTGACTTGAACAAATTCATAATCAGAATTAAAAAGCTTTAGAAATAAATTTCAATGTTCATTTCATACAATTCATGTACAAATTCATTCCAGTTATGAATTTTTATTTTCTGTGGAGATTTGTATCAAATTGGAAAATTATGGCAATTCATTCCATTAATATACAAAATGTTTTCTGTGTCTTCTTTAGTTATATCAAAAAGCATATTTACTTAAAAGCTAAACCAATTATGAGGAATTCTTAACATGCATAGGATTGAATTTATATCACTACAAACAAGAAGTTGCAATAACACTGTGCTACAAAAATATTACAGTTACTTTTTCCAAGGGAATTACGAAAGGCAGTAGGAAAGATCCATCCCAAAAGGGACAACAGTAGGATTTGTCATTTTCGATTTTAAAGAAATTTACTACAGTTATGGATGCTGTTTTCTTCAAAAATAACACTGTGTGTAATTTTTGAGTCATAGAAATAAAACCATATATGTACGAACACCACTACGTGATAAAAGACCAAAAAAAATACCCGTGTCTCCCAGTTTTGCCCAAAGTCATGCACTTTTTTTATGGGCCCCCAAAGATTTAAGGCTTCGGTGTCATTTTTGCAAGAAGTGATCATTTCCTCAGGCTCATATCTTGCAAACAGTTAGGAATTTTGATTTATTCTCTGAGGCAATGTTGTAGTCCTTGTCATAAAGAACAAAAATTGTGAACATACTAAATCCAAAAAACTTCATCTTAAAGATAAAAATCGTAAAAAACTTAAAAAAATCCTATGCATATCCCCGCTTTTTTCTGCGTATTTAAAATCGATTTTAGTTTTTAATTTTTTTCAAATAAATCCTCTTTTCGTTTGCTGTAACATTGTGTAATTAGTAAAACAATAAGCTTAAACAAAGATAGATTTAAGAGTAGCAGAATCGGTAATTAATTAAACATAATTTGTGTAGCTATGTATTTAGCACTAGTTATATAATATTGACTCAATAAATAGGACGTAATACAGTGGTTTAGAAACTTTTTATTTTTAAAATTATTCGGTAGCTCCTAAACTATTGCAGATATTTTAATGGAATTTCACACAGTCAGTGCTGAGGTATTTTTGAGATGAAATGTACATGAGCTTGTAGTTGGAATAGGGGCTAGTGGTCCTCAAAATTGCTCAACTCGGCCCTACAAAATTTTGAAAAAAGCAAAAGAGAAATTTTATATTCAGATATTATTTGAAATATAAAAATAGATATTTGTGTTGACAATTTTTTTTTTTTAATTTTTCACAGACATTTTATAAAATAATTTTGGTACTAATTTTATTGATAACTGTTCAATAATTGCAAAATCTCTGCCAAATTTTTGTAACTTAATTTTTTTACTTTTTGCAGAAGTGTTTTACTTGGCGAAGAACAGCTGATGCTGTTGTTAAATGAGTTAATAACAGCTTCAGCTTGTTTTATATTTACAGTCGACTTTAACGTCAAAAATATACTTTAACTTGTCTATGGTAGACCTAAAGTCCACTCTTAAGTAAAGACGACTTTATTTCTATTAAAATATACTTTATTTCTGACTATGATTATGGGCCAATATCTTTGGCTTTAAAATGGAGTCAAAAATTATGCTGGTGTTTGAGTAGTTTCAAAGTTATGAACAATTATGTGTAGAGAATTTTATTTTTCAATTTTCAAGTCGCGATATTTTTACATCGGAACGAGTTTCCATCGAAAAAGTCACTGATATGAGGAACATATTTAATATATTATGTATGTGGTAAATTTCATTACAATCGGAGATGGTAAATCCGACTCCTGTCCGCTTTCACATGGATCCTCCCAGTACTATCAACATATAATTTCTTGAATTCGGATAAGAAGTGATTTTTTCAAAATCTTTTAGCCCACATTCCAACTACGAGTAAATAAAAGTAAAATTGAAAGCACATCAGCACTAACTACGTCAAATTTCATTAAGATAACTCCAATAATTCACGAGCTACCAAATTATTTCCAAATTAAATATTTCTAAACCACTGTACGTATGTGTAATACTTAATTCGATGTGTAAACAAGCAATTAATATTAAACATACGCTATGTAGCAAATAAATAAATTGTTTCGTAATGGATTTTCTTGAAACATTTGTTTAATTAAAGGAACATAAAGGACATTGATTTTGAAAATATTGATGCAAAAAATTAGATCAATTTGAGACTTCGTTGAAATTATTTTCGAAAATGTAAAATTTAGAATTTGAAATATGTAATTTGAAATATGTACATTAGTGTGTCCCAAAAAAAGTTTTTTTTCTTATTTTCATGGGTGAGATTTTTTTTAGATTTTTCGGATGTGGTTTAGAGGTCGCTAAAAATCGGGTTTATCGGCCTTTTTTTGAGTTTTATTCACAACTTTGTCAAGATCCACGATTTTCATTACTTTTGAGGACACAGTTTAAAAGAGAAATGTCCGAGCTTTATTTTTGTGTGCAAAAAATTGTAGTTTTTATAATGAATTGGCACATTAAGGTGCCCTACATTACAAATTTTCGAAATTTTTCCATAAGGCTTTATAACTTTTAAAATTTTTATGCAAATGAAAAAAACTAAAAATGCAGTTTGAAAGATCAACTAATTCTTAATAATTTAGAGACAACAATTTTTGAATTTGCTTTTACCGTTCCTGAGTTATATAAAGCAAACGAAAACTCTTTTTACACAAAATGATTTTTATACACTACAATAGCATAGTGTAATCAAACTAAAAAAAATTACGAATAATTGTAATGTAGGGCACCTTAGTAAACCAATTCATTGCAAAAACTAAAAATGTTTGCACAGAGAAATAAAGCGTGCACATTTTTCTTTTAAACTGCGTCCTCAAAAGTAATAAAAATCGTGGTTCTTGACAAAGTTATGAAGAAAACTCAAAAAAGGCCGACAAACCCGATATTTGGCAAAAACTTGACTTGAGCGACCTCTAAACCTCTTCCGAAAAATCTAGAAAAAATCTCAAAAATACTTTACGCTATAAGCTTGCAAATTATGCTTGAGGCCCAACAAAAATACATATGTATGTTTTATATACAATATACTATTTTTTGTATTTTTAAATTGAAAATTTGAGTCCATTTTGTTAAAAATTAAGCCCTATATTTGAAAAAAAAAACGGAAAAAATGGCACGTGTTTAAACATTTTATATGTCGAAGGTTCCCTACTTTTATTAGCGCCGCCCCTGGATCATTACGCTCAAATCAAATTTTATTCCGATCGGACCAGCGGTTTAGAAATGCCAGATTTATTTCCAAACAAGCAGACGGACGGATTAAAACCCAGTATGCAAAATGATTCGAAGTTATGTCGAAAATGAATCATTTTTTCGTAAAATTTTATCGATATCGACTTCGATATAATGTCGAGAATGTGCGTGTTTTCCTAAGTAGAGTGCAGAGCGATAAAGAGTCGAAAATTATTTATTATTCTGATTCTAATTTTTATCGATATACTATACCTTTTTCGGTATTAAAAATGTTCTAAATTGATTCGAATTCGATTAAATATATGAACAATTTCGTATACTTTATACCATCGGGCAATTTCTTCTTGAAATAATGCATATTCAATACCTTTATTATTATCCAATAATGTTTCGTTAGATGTGTTTTCATTTTCAAATGCAATAAACTCTGCACATATTTCTGATGTTTGCTGATTATGAGATTCGAATTGTCAAAAACGACATCAATAATTGGCTGCGCTTTTCTTTTAAGACGTCTTTGATCCATTTTTCGTATTAAACTATATTTTTATGAATATGTTATTGTTAGGATAAGAAATAAAATTTTATTTTCTCACAAATTGACAAAAGAATAATATGTATGTATATGAATTTGTCAATTTGTGCAAAAATAAAATTTGACATTAAAAAAAAAATTCGAACATTATTCGCCATTTCTATAAAATATTAAAATACGATATTCTAAAAAATGTAGATTAGATAGAGCATCATAATAAATTCATATTTTCGATTTTAATTCGAAATAAGTTCGATAAAAAGAACTGACTCGAAATGTTGCATACTGGGAAGATATCCGTTCGTCGACTCAGAAAGTGATTCAGAGTCGATCAGTACTTTAAGGTGTTAGACTCATATTTTTGACGCTACAATATAAATTTGTTCAAAATATTGGCCATTTTTCTGGCTACACATGGATTTCAAGCCAAAAAAACTGCTCATCTTTTGAAGCCATGATCGAATCAATCCAATTTCGGCTACTCTGTTCTGAAGATACAGCTTTCTGTATCGATCGAAACAAATACTAGTCGGACTGGGCAAGTTCTGTTCTATAAGACGGGTGCGGAAAAACTTCCCAACCCCTTCATTCTAAATAACACTGTACAACACCAAAAAAAATTACGAGTTCCGACCAATAAATTTTGATAGAACACAATAAATGTGTTCAGCAAATTTATGCAAAATGTTACGCAGAACATTTTTGTAGAATATGTTAACAATCTAAATCCGCAAGGCATGTGTCTTTTTTGTCCTTCTTTTAAAAAGAGCAACAAACTCCAATAAAACAGGGATTTAAGGGACTAAAATGTTTCGCAAAAATATTATCCTTGAAATTTTACTATAAGTCCCTGAATACACCAAAACTGAAAATTCAACCAGAAAGTCAGAAATAAGACACAACAAAAAATCAGTGTTTAAAAAACTAGACTACAAGTAGCAGTAGCAACGAAAAAACACAAGTAGTCTAGTTAAAAAATTAATAAAAACTCGGAGTCAATAATTACTACTACTACTGCTACCTTCACATTTTGGTAGCAGTAGTTGTAGTAGTACTAATAAAAGAAAAATTTAAAAGTAGCAGAGTAATTTATTTTCTATTGCTACCTTAAAAAAGAAAAAGTTTTGCTACTTTTAAAATTTAGTAGTAATAGAAGTAGCAGTTGAGGTAGTAGAAGAAGTAGCAGTTAAGTAGCAGTTGAAGTAGCAGCTAAGAAGCAGTTGAGGTAGCAATAAAATAAGTCAAAAATAAAAATCTTCAGCCAAAAAAGTATATTATGTGTTGTTGTTGTGAATGTATATTTGTGTAAGTTGGTCGTGTTGTAAACAAAAGTTCGGCTTTTTTGTTATACACACAGAAAACACGATCTTTCTGTTAGCAACACGAACATCTGAGACGAATAAAATCGAATAATTCTTTCAAACTCTCTCAAAACAAAAACAACACACAGTGTTTAATTCTGTCAATTTTGGTGTTATGACTGAAGATTTTCTTTTTTGACTATTTTTTTATACCTTAACTGCTGCATCAACTGCTACCTTAAAAATTAAAACTCGATATAGAGCAGTAGCAATGATTTGTATTTTTATGCTACTACTCCATTTACAATTCATGTTTTATTACTACTGCTCTGTTAAGAGTTTTATATTTTGAAGGCAGCAGTTGTTTTAAAAAAACAAGAAAACGAAAAAAGACAAATGCTACTGCTACTGCTACCGCTACATACACTTTTTTGAAGCAGTAGTTGTAGCAACAGTTAAAAATTTGTTAGTTATCGTAGCTTTTTAAACACTGCAAAAAATAGCTTAGGGTTAATTTCGCATTTACAAAAACATTTTACATAACTTTGCTGAATACATTTTATACCTAAAATTTAAGGATCACATAGTTTCTTATGACGATTAACAATATGAATGTGCCAGAGTTGGGAAACTTTAACCCCTCCTCAAATGAAATTCAGATGTAATCTTTCAAAACGCCAAAACACGTGTCTTTTTTTTGTCTCCTCTATCAAAACGAATCAGTTGCGTTCGGTACAGGTTCCCTATGATGGTCTGCTCAGATTTCAGCAGCTCATAATATATAGGATCCGTTTGCTCCCACCAAATACAGAAAATTAAAGGATCCATTTTTCATCGCAAGTAATGATTCGCAAAAATGTTTTTCTTTTATAGCGTTCAAGAATCATTTCGGTCAGGCAAAATCATCCTTCAAGATCTCTCGGCTTCAATTGGTATGGAACCCATTTCCCCTACTTTAGGATGAATCCTACTACTCGCAACTATTCTAATATTACTGCTAGAGTAGGTCTCAATGATTTTGCTCCCGAATTTTATAAAATTAATTCGGTGATGAATACTGATACTAGAAGTTGCAGCAATTCGATTAAATTTTTAATAACTTTTTAGAATTATATCAAAATTAGTTAAAATTGTTTGATTTTATTAGTACAAATACAATATAACTACAAATAAAATTACTAATTAAAGTGTTCCTCATAAAATAAAATGTAAAATTAAGAATTTTTAATGTGAAGGTTTCCTAAAAAAGCAATTTTTTTCTCAGGAATATAAATAAATTTCTTTTTCATAGTTCATAATAATGTGAAGGTTATAAATACAGCCTTTTAAATTTAACTTTGTTTCTATTCATTTTTAAAAAAATAAAACTAATTTATTATGTTTTTTTCCTTTATTATTTCAAGTAATTTGCATTCAATTTTAATAGAATTCAACTTGTAATTTTTCTTAAAGCTTATTAAATTGCTAAGCCATAAATTCCCTAGAAATTTCAATTAGAAATTTATTTTATATTCTTTTAAATTCCAGCACTGCTGCACTTAATGTAATTGGCAATTCCCGCTACTTACATATTTCCTATTAAGATTTTCTGATTTACCCAACAATTTAAGTAAATTGTTGCTGCTATTAGTTGTTAACAAATATCCTTCCTAATGGTCAATTATTACAAGATTATTTACAAGTTAACACAGTTGAATATACATAGTTAAAATGTTCAAAATGAAATTCAAATGAAATCTCTTGCTACTAGTTAGCTGCTGGAGAATAAATATTATTTTTATGTGGCTGCCGGCAAAACAAATTAATTGCCAATGATAAATTACAATTTAATTTGGGTCATTAAAAGCAATAAAAATCCAGAATAAACACTACAGTTTCCAAGCGAAAAAAAAAACAAAGTGCATAAATTAAAAGTATGCCAGTGAATTTAAAATTTTCGAACAATATCAAATTTTGTATGACCATAAATAATTTGTATACGAAGTTTTAAAAATGTTTGTTTCCTGCCAATATAAATTGTTTCAGCATTTGTATAGCTTCTTGTTTAGGTATAGAAGCTTCCTTTTGCCTGTAAAAATATATTTTGAAGAAGCTGTACAAATGCTAATCATTTTTCTTGAAAAGAAAACTAAACTATTTAACTATTTTTGTTTTGCAAAATACTTGACAAAAGTTATTAAACCACTGACTTGTATTAGCTCAGTTTTGCCACTGTCTTTGCAGGCCTTTAATTGTTTTCAAGGAATTCAAGTAATTAATTTTCTTGAACATTTTCTACTTTAAAAGATCAGTGTGTTTTTAAGAGTTTCAAAGACAACAAGTCATTTACACTCATAATTCTAAATTTACAGTGAAATGGCTTTTTGTCAGCAAACATTTTATATTTTATAACTTAAATATTTAATTTTTAATCCACAATCTATTACTTTATACATACTTCTACTTATATAAAAGGCTATTTACAATTGTTAAATTGACTGACAAGATTTTGCAAAATATTAGATCTTACGTTTAAAGTGCAATTCATATTTAAATAAGATTTGCTTTGCTTTTGATTGAAATTCAAAGTTCATATTATTTTGAGAAACTTTCTGTCTGAACCACAGAGTTTTATACCATTTATATTTTTGGGTGATTTTGGCAAATATTGATTAACTTCTGCTGAAATTTTTGCAAAGGTATGAGCAAGACAGCGGGTGTTCATACCTTTATATGTACATAATAAATATCTTTTATATAAGGCTGCAGGTGAAATATTAAAAGACTAATAAATAGCCTTATAAATTTTTAAACAAAATTATTTGGAATTAGGGTGACCTTTACATTGGAATTATGGGTGCTCCTAAGGTCTTCTAAAACACACGTCATCTAAAAACCACATGCTAAGCATTTCAGCATAATCGCATGACCTTTAGTGGTTGCACATTTTACTTGAAATTTTAAGTTTTATGACAAAGCAGAAATATTAAAAAAAAAACTAATGGAAATTAGTTTTTGCATTTTCTATCGCTACACTAATTATAGTAAAACAATTTTACTTATTTAACAAGTAAGAGAGCTATATTCGGTTGTGCCGAATCTTATATACCCTTCACCAAATTATACTTCAAAATACAAATTTGAAATATTTTTAGGTAAACAAAATTTATTTTCTTTTCCAAAGTTGTTTTGGAAAAAAATGTTTTCGAATTGTTATTTTAAATTTTTTTTCTTAAATTTTTTAAATGTTAATTTTTTTTTTTTTAATTTTTTGGTATTTAAATTTTTTTTAGTGAAAAAAAATACCGGAATTTCTTGTCTGTCTTTGAATGTACATGTATATGTTCAAATCTTGATAATTTTCTTAAAACATTCGCTTTCAGTGATATGAAAGCAATTTATAAAAATTTATAAGACTCTACATATAACAGTTGTTTAGATATTCGATACCACAGTTACAAATGATCTGATACCACCCATTTGTAACTGTGGTAACGAAATAAATCCTTCAAAGTTTTACGACTTTCGCTAATAAAGTTCATCAGATATTCGATAACATGTCCAGTTCCATGTCCACTATTAATAACCCGCCCGTTTTCAGACACATTACGTAAAATTATAAAAAAATATTTCGGAGAAAGTTTGAAGAATCATGCAATTTTAGTTACTCAGATATTCAAAATTGACTAAGTATCTTGTATCCATACTCACTGTTTCTATCCCAGCCATATTTAACTAAACTCCTTACAGTGATGAGAAATGAATTCACACAAAGTTTAAATACTTTTACGGTTACAGTTCTCTAAATATACTAAATTAATTTTCCACTTTCAAATGGTCGAATTCCGTCCATTTTCAGACAATTTATGTAAAGTTTGATGAATATTGTAATTATGGTTTTCAAGTTGTTTAGAAATAACTATTTACTTTGTTTGGTAGGGCACTCATCCCCTGTTCCGATCCCTACCTTTTTTGGTTAAACCGTATGCAGTGATAAGAAATTTATTCATATAAAGTTTGAAGACTCACAATTATAGTTCTGCAGATATTCGAAAATACTTTACATGGGAGGGG